>NC_090870.1:64317930-64417930 GCF_036669935.1 Montipora foliosa
GGTATCTATGAAACCAATCAACCGTCACATGAGTTTCATTTTGAGCCATTTTTGCGGAGTCCCCTGGAGTCCCATTTGAACTGAAATCAATTACAGTTATATGACGAAAATCTACACGTGTACCTACCAGTAGATTTGCTTGCTTCTGAATGAGAGGGAATGATAAAGGACGCTATTTGAAAAGACACGATTATCCCGTGCAGAAACATTCTGTTCCTTTTACATCACAATTTAAAGGAAAGAGAACTGTAACAGATGTGCACAATTACCGTCCGAACAATGTCACGAATGTCACGCAATCTGTGAGATTTCAAAAAAGTATTTAAAAAATGACCTGAGGATAGAACTGAAATCACTTTAGCATCACACGATTTACGACATTTACGAGAAAGCTAAGATAAACAATAATTTTTTTAGCTTGACTACCGTGCAATCTTACCGAGGGCGTCACCACTAATCAGCGGTTTCTCACAAAGGAGTATTCTGAACGAAACACAAAGATGGCGGTGGATTTAAGCGTGGCGAGAAGGAAGCTTGGAGAGGCGCTGGGGGATTTCTTTCAAACGTATGATCGTTCATTCATTTCTTTCAGCTCCTGGCCTTTATTTGGAGCTAATATTGTGTAATGTTTCTCATTTTAAAGGTACTGGAGTAATATGAAACTATGGTACAAACAGAAGGTAATGCCATATCATGTGTGTAGTACTTTTTCTCTGTAATGTACTGTCAAACTTTGGAAAAAGTTCTCTTGAACAGTTAAGTAGCTTTCATGGATAAGTGCTGTAAAAAGGCATTTCTGTAAAAATAATCTTAAATTGTTTACGTACGTTTTCAAGCACGTGACGGCAAGGAATTGAAACCTGTAAGCATGTAAAGCGCTGCTAAAGCATCCATAGAGCTCCATACTTCTGATAACTTGGCACTTTTTTTTTATCCCGCAGATTTCCAAAGAAGAGTTTGATGCACAGGCTAAGAAATGCCTTGGCAATGACAATCGTAAGTCTTCTCTTTGTGCTCCTATCAATGTTAAGCCCCAGAGTGGAGGGGAGGGGGGCTACCTACGGGAGATTTATTGACTCAGAGAGCCTTACCCTGGGTAGGGATGTTGACATGAATGTGTTGCCCCATGGTCGGAAATTTGACATGCCCGCCATTTTGGAAAACCAAGAGAACCTGGAGATGAGTTATCCGCAATCTTGGTTTTGACGGAACTTCTCTGGTTTTCCTGATTTTTCTGGACACCATGGGTGAAAGAAAGGTAAGCGAATTCGTCTTCAGGGGTGTATCCATATCAGTTTCCACCGTTTTATGGAAATAGGTCAGAAACACGGGAAAAGGGGACTGGGCACTAATTTGCATTTGGTGGTTTTGTATACTTCTGAATTCTATTGTTGTTCCGTGTGTTCATTTTGAAATAACCGATTTGCCAATTCTAGCTTTTTTAAAGTCGTAGTCATCAGTTCTACATAAAGTTCTGTGGAGTGCACCTGTTTCTTTTAAGGTTTAAATCACAGGCCAGTGATATCAAGTATATCATATATTTTTTGCTTATTTTGTAGTTCATTTTCATAATGAATTCCTGCTGGCTATTTTAGCAAAATGCCAGGCTCTTGGTGCGACTTCAGGTACGTGAGTTGGATAACTCAAGACTGCAATCATCTCTATGTTGTTGACTGTTTATGATGTGCATATAATTTGTGTCCCCTTTTTGGCAGAAAGGTTGGACTCCATGAACCGTAAAGCATTCAGCTAGATATATTTGACTAAGCATTTTTCCTGTATATTTTAAAGTTGCTTGGGGAAGCTATGTTACCAAATGTTTACTCACCCAGCCATGAAATAACCGCAAAAGACATACAAACAGTGTGTGGAATTTTAATCATTTCACAGATTTTATTACCATTTAAGTGTTGTGAAACAGTGTGTGAAACATTTACCTTCCTTTCCCATGAAAACTAGGCCAGCTGATGTCATCAAAATGGCAACACTTTGTCCATATTTATTTGTGTGACCTCAAGCGTTGATATAGTCAGGGCTTGAACCCACAATCCCCTGCACCAACTTGTCAGGTCTTCTTTCAAATGAATGGACCAGCCAGTGGCCATCAAAGGAAAAACTGAATGTGAAAACAGCAGCAGCCTTGCCAGCAGTCTGGAAACTTAAGGCATTCGTGCACCTTTGCAGGCTGTAGACTTGGCCCTCCTTCCATTAATTGCCTAAGCTATCCAGGAAGTCTTAGATTTTGGGATTAACCTATTGACTCCTGAACCTTTCCTCATTAATGGAGTAGAATCATCTGGCATTAGATAGAGTAACATCTATTATGTCTCACTCCTAGGCATCAATGGGTTAAGGCTAACAACTAAAATCAATGACATATTGTTTTGGTTTTCAAAATGTCTGAGCAATATTTTATTAACAATTATTATTTCAGGGCTGTGAGTAGGGGCCGTAACACCTGTTATGACTGAGCCCAGTCAATGGGGTTTTGCTAAAAGCAGGCCCGCGGCCCAGGGCTTGGCGGCCTGGAGGCCGCATTTTGCACGCCCAAGCCCGATGCAGACCCTATGCAGATCTGTGCATGCGCATGGATTTACCGCTGGACAAAAAAAACTGTGGAAAATCAGAACTGGGCCACCGGGCCTTTGGGCCTCCAGGCTGCCGGGCCTTCGCGGGCCGTGGGCCATGGTCCACTGAGCCGTGGGCCTGCTTTTAGCAAAACCCCAGTCAATGTTATGGGTGATGTTTGCTGTAGAATGAATATTCATGGAGCAAAACAAATTTAATTTATTTATAAACAGTGACCTTGTAAAACAAAATAATATAATTGCTGCCAGGTCTGTCTGTGTTCTCATTTCTTGATTAGTGTTTTTGGTAAAAATCCGAACATTTTTTGTAAAAAACCTCTGGGGAACATCCCTGATTGATAGTTGTTCGATTCTGACGCCATTTTCAGCAACAAAGTCATTATCGATGCACAATACTTGTTATAAATGGGATTCCGCTGATTATTTTTCAGGGTTCTGTGATGTGTGACCATTTCCACGTGAATGTGTAGTTTATCTTTATTCGTTGGGGAAGTTTATCTTTTTGCCCTGTTTTTTTTCTCAATATTTTTTGATTGAGAAAATATAAAATTGTGCCTCAGAGAGCAGGAAAATTCATTTCCAAGGGTCTAATTTTAAGAATTTTATGGGGGAGCATTTCCCCAGACCCCCCTAGGGGATCAGGCCTTTTGGGCCTTTGTTTACATGGCCTTTGGCCACGTATTTACATGTTACGGGTGAAATCTTTAGTGATACACCTGCTTCAGAACTTAATGGCAGCCCTGTATTTTATCTTAAAAACTAAAAAAGGGTCCTTTTTGGGCTTTTTATAGCATCACATCCAAGAACACCACAGAAGTTGCCTCCAAAACCACAGCTCATCAAGAAAGGAAAAATAAAAAAAGCAAAGAAAGCACTGAAGGCAAACTTTGAGGTAATTAACAAATCTTTTAAGGTTAAGTCTATTGCTATTTATACCACAACACACACCATTTTTTTCACTCTGAAGATGGCAGATGTATCTGTCAAAACATGTCTGTTAACCAGTTCCCTGCTGAGTGACACTTGTAGATTTTACTGTCTAATGACAGCTGATTTTATGGTTGAAAAGGGTGAACAACATTGACGTCCTCTCAAAAACGGTCTCCCCTTTAATTAACATGTTATTGATTTCTTATCATAGCAAAGATTCACTCAGTGTGATCCCTTATGTGATGCACCAGAACTCTCTCTCAAAGAGCTATCAGAGGACAGCGAATTTGGACTTTGTACTTATGATATGATGTTACCAGACTCTGCTACAATATATGGACGTTTGTTTCTTGGTGCCTGGGATGCTGGATTGGATAATGTCTCTGATGACACAGTGTCTTTAATGCTGCATGCAACAGAGGTACCCACAAAGTTACCAAACCATAGTTGCAAGTATTCATTGAGACTATTGACCGAATGCATAAATGGAGGCCAAAAATGAATTCTTTTGTTTACGTGCTAATGAGACTCACTAGGCTCACTCTCGAACGACATTTCTATTATATTTTGTCCATGCAAACGAGGATAGTGAGGCTAATTAGCACATAAACAAAAGATTTTTTTTTGGCCGCCATTTATGCATTCGGTCTATTAATGCTTGTCAGTGTGTTTGGGTAGAAATTAGAGAGGTTAAGCATGACATTTACGGCCAACTGCAAATGGAAAACGGCAGGCTCCTGCTTATCATAAAAGCGTGAAAATTCTCTCATTTTATCTTGTCTCGTTCCTTTGAGAAGTTGCTTGATATCTGGAGCTAAGAGGACAGAAAAGAGCTAATATCAAGCAGGGTTCTTACATTTTTGGCAAAACCATAAGTTCACTCCGACTTGTGCCGTTTGGCGTAATCGTCGTGCTTAACCTCTCTATTGACCACAGTTGTGTAATAATTAAATATTACAATAATATTATTGTAACCCTAATTGCGATCAAGCAATTATCTCTGAAAAATGCGTGGTTAGCCCCAATTTTCTTTTTCGATACCAAGAGCACTTGTTAAATTCTGCTTTCTCCGCATGGTTTTGAACCGCGCAAAAATATCCCTGTTTTAATAAGCACTACCCATAGGAAATCCCAGTATCTCGAGATGCGCAGAACGAATACGCAATTGCAATAGTAGGCACCGTCCTTAATTAATGGAGGGGACATGACATGACTGGTTAACCCATTAACTACTCAGGCATCTCCCAGGACGCTCCCAGTTGATGAGTAAAATTGTCTGGCATTCGACAAAGTGAAGTCTGTTAGTCTCACTCCAAGGAGTCAATGGCTTAAGTGAGGTTGGAATTGATACAGCCTTGTTTTGGTGCAACCTCAGTGCTCTTTTGTGTTTAAAGACAGACCAGTTAGCAACATAACTTGGTCAACTCTAGCAAATACGACGCACCTCTTTCACCTCTCTCACTTGACCGTTACAGGATGCAGCTGTATTAGGCTCTGTCGTTTTTGTTATATATTGTTTTGTGACATTTGTCTGCAAAAGGCATCATAAGAACCGGTGTATTTATTAGCTGCTTCCTGACCGAATTCCAGCCTCGGCCTGGTTACTAAGCACGCCATTTTACAAGAAAAAATCCTTCTACATCGTATATCTTGTAAAGCTCCTTGTTTGTTAAGTCGACAACGATAATTCTGCAAAACGGCAGACAAAAAGTAATGGCTCTTTGTGCCCTGTTCATGCATTGATTGTATTGGTACATGTATATCATTTGTCATTTTCTTTCCAGCGAGGTGTTTTAATTTTCTCACGGTTCACATCAGCTCAATTTCTAGACAGTTGCTACACAATTTTCATCGTAAAAAAACTTGAAATATTTGCCGAAAGATTACAATAACACAAAGGAATATTTTCAACTGACGTTCCATTGCTGTCGTGGATGTTCTTGTTTGAGCTTGCTTTTGGCTAACTGTAAGATCCCTCCAGAGCAAAGGACATGTAACAAAGTTATGAAGAGATTTATATACCGATGATGACTCGAAGATACTCGGAAAAGATCTGAGTGCTCCAATGCGAGAGTCGAACGTACGAACTTGCGATTTCGTAGTTTCGATGGTCGTCGGTTTGACTTCCGCAGAGGAGCATTCAGATTTTTTCCCGAGAATCCCCATAAAGTCATCATCGGTAAACAAATCCTCTTCATTTCATTGACCGGGGTTAGCATATAACCTCTCTTTCAGTACAAGTACTTTTAAGTAATATTTAAAAAAGAACGAGCAGCTGTGTTTTTAGACCTGATAAAACACGTGCTGCGACGAGTGTTTTGAACGACTTCAAAGACAAAAAGCGTGCCCCTCTGGAGTCCAAACAAAGAGGAGATCTTTAGCATACGTTCAAGAAAAACAAGCTGTGTCACGTGCAGTTACTTTATATCTGATAAAACACCGGATGCTAATAAGGAGGAGGTTTTATCGATATAAAGCTTGAGTCACTCTACTTGATGTATTATCGACCATTTGATAGGTCAATGTGCTTTTCAAGTATTAATGAGTTTTTGAAGTACCAAGACTTAAAAAGTTGTATTAGAAATGACTTCCCAATGACCTGGTGTGAATAATCTGTTTATTTTCTTAACAGTAGAGTTTTTTCATCCGTCTTGTTGCAGTACCTTGTAAAAGATATTTTGACAGTTTGTTGCTCTATGCGAAGCTCATTCAGACTACGTGATGGACATTTTCGCTATGCAATGGGTGGAACCTACCCCAGAATGCACCTTAGAAACAGTACCAGCCCCTGGCCGCCAAATGGAGAAAAGTATGAAGAAACTCGACAGTTTTAAAAATAGCTTTAGGGAGCTTAATATCCACAACGGACACGACTTCGGAGAGAAAGCCGTATAGAGATAAATTTTCTGCACTCTGTTGCGGCATGAACTGATCGAGACTGAAAAAATTATGACTTGCACATTTGTAGCGTGCAGCAACTGTTCCGGCCGGTATGAACAGGAAAGTAGTGTTGAGGGAATTGGGAATTCGTCGTCGTGTGCTGATGTGCTCCATAGGTCCTTCAATGTAATTATCTCACGTTTTTAGGAAACTTTAGCAATAATAGGTAGAGTAAGCCCTTGCGTTTTCCGCAAACGGCGAACCTCAGGCTGAAATTTTCGTTTCGCAAAATGATCAAGGGAACGTGTTTCATTTAAGCTGAATACCCACCTGTTATCTACAGATATCGAGCAACTTCTCTAAAGAGACAGAGAGAGAACATTCATGTTCTCATCATGAACAGCAGCCTGATGTTTCCTGTAAACTCGTCGCCTTATCTCTCTAATAAGGAGTTTTAAGGCCCAGGCAAGTGGCTTCAACGTTTTCTTCAACATCCCTTCGATTTTGTTGAACAGCGATTTAGAAACCGTTTGCCCCCCCCCCCCCCCCCTCCGTTTGCAGCCGTTTACCCCACTCTTTCAACATTTTTGGGTACGCGCGTGCGCTCTAATCGGTCTCTCAATGACGTATCCATGTCCGTATCCATAGTAACAACCGCGGGTGCAGCCTGGGGCTGAATACCGGGCCTCTCGTGAAGCTTTGTTGAATCAAATGTTGATGATGTGTTGAAACTGTTTACCCACCCCAGCAATCAACATCGTTCAACAAAATCGAATGGAGGTTGAAGCAAATGTTGAAGCAGTTTGCTCTGGCCTTAAGCAACGACGACGGCTCCGGCAACGATAACGCGGCAAAAAGGGAGGAGTGTCATTAGTTTAAAAAGGGGAAATAATCGAGCGGCACGCATTTCCGTGCATTTCGTTGCCACACTCCCAACGAAAAAACAACGTGAAATGACCAAAGTTTAAACAACAACAACAACAATAACAACAACAAAAAGTTTATTTGTAGCACACGTAAATAGGGATACACTAAATAAGTAATAGACTTAACAAAGTACAATGCCCCCTAGAAAATAACTAATACGCTAATAATATCTATCACGCTAGTCTAGCTAGGAGGCAGGATAAATAATTTGACGTCTGAAGGAAAAAAGTCGATTCAGGGAGGCACAACTATAATGACAAACGATAGGCAAACAAAGAACGACAACAGAAAAAAATAACAATGAACTGTCTATTTTCCACCTTTACTTTAAAGGGGCTATGTCACGCAAAATGATTTAATTTCGTGACACCCAAAATGCCCAAAAAGTAGAATGAAACATTGCAATAATAGAACTGTTGAACAACATAAAAGAAATACAGCAAAAGGAAGGAGAAGCATGGATGAAAACAAAGTGAGAAGATTGAAACGGATTACATGTGGGTAATCTTGACGGCAAAAAGTCGGCCGGGCGTTTTTCAAGTTTATGGCAAATAGCCTGGATAAAGGTCGTTTTTGCTCATAATCATCTTGTTTGGGATGTAACGATAATTTCATCAGTAAATAAATTCCATATTACCATTTTCAACTGAATTTTAAACTCGTGATTAACAAAAGATTTCCCCTAAACACCTTAAAATAACGTGACATAGCCCCTTTAAAGCCGTTCGTACCCATCCAGTTACAGGATAGTTCACCCCTATAATACAGCGTGAACAAGATGGAATAATCGCTAAATAGACCTTATTCATAAATGGCGGCCAATTTATAATTCTTTTGTCGAAGTGCAAATTAGCCTACCAAGCCTCGATACCAATGAGGCCTGGTAGGCTAATTTGCACGTGGACAAAAGAATTATAAATGTGACCGCCATTTATGAATAAGGTCTATACTTACGATACCGCTAAGTTATATTTTGAAGTGAAGTTTTCGTTGCGGTTGCCGTTGCCGTTGCAGTTGGCCTTTCGTAAATTCCCTGGCGCTTGTTTCAGTTGTCACTAATTTTCTCCTTTTGATTCTGTCAGATCTGTAAGTAATAACAATACTGGTAGAACACTGGAACAAGCTGAAGCCGAAGCGGCAGTTACAGTTGCCTCTGGTGACCATAAAATAGTCGCCAGACCTCCCATATCACTCGTAGACCTAAGAGACGCCCTACAGGTGAGGTTTTCGCGTTTACAATTAAATTTTGTTGCGATTCCTTACTTTACATGATCGCTTGCGTTTTTAGCACGTTTTTCATGTTGTTTATGTGAAATAAACATGTGAAACTGTTTGAATCTTGCAAGCAACTATTTCAAAAAGCCAACAAGATTTATTCGTTTTTCGGATTTTGACGCATATCTATCATTATTTGTGGCAGCTGAACCTTTCACTTGACTTCAACTACACCGTAGTTTTCTTTCCGGCGCGCCTGATTATCTCAGAGATTAAATAAATATCGTCCTAACCTCGTTTTTTGGGTTCGTACCGGAGATAAACAACGGAAAAAAAACTCGGTCCGTAGCAGTATAGACCTCGAACTCGGTTAGTAAAGATGTGTGTGTTTTTGAAAAAGTATTTTTATGAGTTGGTAAGGTAAATTTCCTCGACATGCCCAAAAATCAACGGCCAAACAAATGCCAATAAATAGACAAAAGTTCTATTTTAGCGTTGGAATTACCTTAAGTTGTACAATTCGTTATTGCGTAAACCCAGGTTTTCACTAGCGACGCAAGCATAAGCACAAACAACACACGCAGGCACATTTACTTGTTGTTAATTAGTGTCTTTTGTTCTAACAAAGGCTCTTATGAACAACAAGCTGCTGAGTTTGCGTATGCTTGTGCTTATGCTTGCGTCGCTACTGAAAACCAGGCTTAATTCGTTATTGGCCAATGGGAATTATGATGGAATAATAAGGACCAGGGCTTGCACAGTGGTGAGAGTACTCGCCTTCCACCAATGTAGCCCGGGATCGATTCCCGGATTCGACTCCTTATGTGGGTTGAGTTTGGTGGTTCTCTACTCTGTTATGAGAGGTTTTCCTCTGCATGGATACTCCGAGTTTCCCCTTTCCGCAAAAGCTAAAATTTGATCTGATTTGTTCTGATTTCAGTCGTCTCCCCAATTAGCGGAGCACTCGTGCTCGGCTAAATAACCTTGAGTTTTAAATAAAGTGATTATTGCAATGACTGGCACCTGCTCAATCACAGTGCTCGTTATATCGGCAACAAGCACTAGCCTTGGAGAAAGAGAGTTTAATTAATACTCGAAGGATTTGAATGGCGCCCTGAGGTCATCTGCGTACACTTTAAACCGCGATTACTTATCACGTAAATGTTATTATTATCATTGTCACTGTTTTAGATTCATCGCAGAGTGATTCCTTCGCATACCGTTTACTCTGCCAACATGGAAAGAACACTAGCGAACATGGAGCACCCTGGTCACGATGAACTCGAGCAAAATCATCTCCATAAACTTGAAGCCAGAAGACGATATGAAAGACTCAAACAACAAAGAAGTTTACGGTTGTAAATTTATATTAAGATTCTTGTAAATAATATCCGTGATGGCCATAGAAGAGGGGTGCTCGCTGGTGGGATCATTTTGTGTCTCTTGCGAAAGGACCTCTGAGAGGCCATTGATTTCCAAACTCAGCTGTCTTATTCTGGGGACGTTTATTGGATGGATTCATTCGGTGATTTGCACCAATCAGAGGCCGATTTCACATTTGGCTGACTGTCGAAACGATAAAGAAAGCGCTCGATCTCCCGCATGATGTTTCCATGTTCGACATTAAATTTATTTTCAATTGGCTGAAATGAGAGAAGATGGACTTTTTAAAGTCCAGCTTTTGTACGGAAACCACAGCTGCAGCAGTTATTTTTTTTAAAGGTGACAATTTTTTTCCGTGACGCTTGTCGTTGTGGTCTGTTTCACAGAAATGTCCAGTAAATGAGTTCAACTTGATCCCAGTGATCGTGTCTTGTTGTTTGTGTTTTATTTCAAACCAAAAGAACTGAAAATATTTGACTCTAGCAATGTTAAGGCCAAGCGGCTTCAATATTGCTTCAACACCTGTTCGATTTTGTTCAATAATGTTAAACGGTGTTGACTGCTGGGGTTGGCAAACGGTCACGGTTTCAACACATCAACATTTGATGAAACAAAGCTCACGAGGGGCCTTGTATTCAGTCCCAGGATGCAGCAGCGGTTGTTACTATGGATACGTCATTGAGAGACCGATTGTTGCGCACGCGCATACCCAACAAGAGGGAGGCAAACGGCTAACTTCATTCAACATTCGCGAAAACAAAGAAACGTTGAATGGTTGTTGAAGCAAAGTTTGAACGCGTTTAAACTCATTCAACATCGATTAAACTTCGATTCAACATGTTTCAACACGATTGAGGGGGTTGGGACTGACGGTCTCAAAATCGCTGTTCAACAAAATCGAACGGATGTTGAAACGGTTCTTCCGCTTGTGACTTTGGGACTCTACCTGAAAAGATTTTGGTTAAGTTGACGCCTACGAGGAGTGCATAATCAATTTTTAACAGTCATCAGTAAAGAGAAAAGATGCCTTTTTTAGGGCCCCTTCTCAAGAAGCTCTCGGTATCGCCATAACATTTGAACTTTCAACTTTACCTTTGAACTAGACACCCCATCCTTGCGCCAGTTATGAGCGATGTTTGATGATCGGTTACATAAAAGTAATCCAGAACGACGTTTAGGCAACTCGCTTGCGTTTTACCAACAAGATTAACCAAACTTTCAAAAGAAAAAAAGGTTAGAAATAGGTGAAATTTTCATGAAAAAGCTTGTTGCAAATATTTATCACAAATGTAAATGTCCCTAATAAAAATGGTTGTGGAAATTGAAACGGTACTTTTTGAGACGATATCCTGAGCACTGAAGGAAAATTCAAAAAGCCTATTAGTCCCAAAAAACCGAAAATCCAACAAGTGCCTTTGCAACGAAGTTGAAAACTTTTTTTTTCTGTCAAATTCTTAATTAAGATAAGCAATGAGCTCGAGCCCGCTTGAAATGTGTTTCCGCTTGTGTTTGTAAAGGCCTTAATGTAAAGTTTGCTGATGTGTTTCTTTTTTGTGTGTTTTGTCAAAAGTAACAAATTGATGACAACAGTGTTGGTGGTTTTAGTTCAAGTGCCCTAAGGCCATTTCACATCGGACTGTAAAACGAGGTAGTGCAAAAAGCTAACCTTGCTGACCTTTATATGGTCACGTGGTACTGGCCAGCGGATACCTTGTTAGGGTTAACTGTCAATTGACCGTACGTAACATGGATGTGCAATATCAACGAGCTGGAGTATGGGAAAAAACCATAACCAGGTTTTCTGAGCCTGCGAGACTGAGCACCCCCAGCAAACCATTGATTGTTTTAACGAAAACCGCTGGTCAGCAACCTGGTTCTGGTCATTGCTGTCTAAGGTCTTCCGGAGTATGGCCGCTTCGATGAGCCCTAAACTTGAGCCCGAGATATGGTCACGTGATACTGGTCACATTGGCATACACGGAGGGGTGGTCACCAAAACCAAATAGTTTTCTCGCACAGATGGGCTACCACATTTTCTTTCCCATGGAGCTCCGCTACAATTATAAGAGTAATTTTAATGATAGAGAAAATGAAAGAGATGATGATGACGAATAATGATAATAAAGATAGGTGCATAAGAGGGGTTGGTCTTTCATATACCGGATCCAAAATAATTTATGTCCATAAAACAAAAGAAGAAAGCGAACATAACAATACCTAATTAGGAAGGCCTAATCGGAATAACAATGATTCTTTTGTCTTCCGCCATTTTAGTCTGTATGTGAAAGTCTATCCATAAGAGGTGATAGAAAAAAGGACTGGGATTGGCTTCACTTCGTCCGCTGGTTCGAAGAAAGGAAAGGAGAGCGCTATCTCGGTGAAAAAGCTTTTGACACAAATTTAATAAAAAACAAGGCATCGCGAAAAATGTATTCCCCACGAGCATATACAACTGTGGCACTGTAACAATAGACCGCCAAAACACCGCACGGAAACCATATAAAGAATGAATCCATGACGAAGTTACTGGAAGTTACTGGAAGGTGTCAGTGTTAAGCATGATCGGGGATGGTACAGCCACAAGACATGGGATACTCTGGGACTTCCCAGAAATCCTTAGAAGACACATAAATAAAGGCTAAAGAAAAATGCATGCGGGTGAAACGTACCAGCATAATTGATGTAGAGAGCTAGGTCACCCTTTATTAAGTCCTTTAACATTAGTATCACGTGGCGCGGTTTTGTGCTCGACCCCGGATAGAGTGGTCCGGGTTCGGGTCCTGACCGGGGACATTGTGTTGTGTTCTTGGGAAAGATACTTTACTCTCACGGTGCCTCTCTCCACCCGGCTGTATAAATGGGTACCGGCGAATCTAATGCTGGGGGTAACCCTGCGATGGACTGGCATACCATCCAGGGGGAAGTAGAAATACTCCTAGTCGCTTCATGCTACAGAAACCGGAGATAAGCGCCGGCCTGATGGCGGGGACTTCTAGGCTCGTAGCAGACTTAAATGGGCTCCTGACCTTACCTAACATTAGTATCAGGATCACATGAAAAGTAGACAAAAGATTCTTAAATATGTGTCGGCTGGTCAATTGCAAGTTCAAGCTCTACCCGGCTGGAAATAAATTATATCAATCCTCCAATATCGGTCTTGATAGCTCAATTAGTAACAAAGGGCCAGTGCAGCTCCGCTAGTGCAGTGCAAACACACTGACAAGGGTTCGAATGCAGTTCAATCCTCAATTTCTTTCAGGCTTGCTCTCAATTGTTTGTTTAAGGTGTTCCTAACTAATCCTCTATTATTACGCAAACGTTTTCTTTTGTTTCGGTGAAAGTACAAGGTTATACACCCTTTTAATAAGTCTAATATATGCCGTTTTCCGCAAATGACATCAAACTCATGCTTTTAAAATTTATTCAGAAATGTACAAAGGCTTCAAACAAGAAATAAAATCGGAAAAGTTTTAGGCCTTTGTACATTTCTAAATAAATTTTGAAAGCAAGAGTTCGACGTCATTAGCGGAAAACGGCATATATCAGATTTATTAAAAGGGTGTATACTGATCAAGTGAGTGAAAACACTCTTTGGCATGATTCGAGAGGATGCTAAATTGTCAGTGATTCCGAGCATTAGGAGCTATTTCTGATGTGTTTGAAGATCATATGAAGAAGATTGGTGTTCAGGTAAGACTAGAGGTAAGAATTTTAATAGAGAGATCATTATTAATTGGCATCGCGTTAACGCGTTTACACGAAACGGCAAACGGGTACGGAAGGCTGCTTTTTGCCATAAAAGCGTGAAAACTATCTTATTCTGACTCGTCTCTCTCTTGTGAGAAGTTCTTGATACCTTTAGCTAACAGGCAAGAAATGAATTGATAGGGCGAGTTTCAATCGAGTGTCGTAAAACCAAAACCAAAGTAATTACTTTGGCCAATCAAAAAGGACGGAGACAATCCAGTAAACCAATCAAAACTCGAAGAAATTACACGTAGCCGACACAAAGCGCGGGAAAATGTACACGCGCAAGCCACAATTGGTTTTGGTTTCACTTCTGATTGGTTGAAAAAATGGCGCGAGAACTTTGAACCTATCACTGAGATGAAACTAAAACCAAAGCAATTCGCTAATTACTTTCGACACTCAATTGAAAACCGTTCTATAAAAAGAGTTTCTTCAATTTTTGACAAAACGCAAATCATTAGTTTGACGTTTGTCGTCAACGTGCTGCTAAAATGCAAAAGTCAGCACCGCTTCAAATGGCAAAGTAGCTTAGAGAAGTTTTCCCTCTAAGATCATGCCGCGGAAGAAAACCATCGAGACTTTCGGAAACTTGTTGCTACCTGCTCTCATGGGTTGTGTCCCGGACAATCTAAATCATTAAATGTGAGATTGCTGATAACAGACCCTTTCCACAGTTTTTGGCGCCGTCTTGGTTGAGGACATACACGGTTAAATTTACCGTAAATGTATGGGTTTTTGGCCGACTTTAAACCGCTGCAGCGCTAAAAAGAGCCGGATTTCCACACTGATAGAATCTTTTAAATGACATTTATACTGAAATTATTGTCATGAAATATAAAGAAGAGATTCAGATTACAACGACGATAAACGAATTTTTAAGATTCCATACAAACTCTTCTAAAATTATCACGGCAAATTGCCGCGAAATTAGGAGCAACGCTTATACCTGAGAAGATTTATCATTCGAATTTACGGACGTCATCCCCACCTTAATGGCCTTATTTTCTGTTGAAAAAACTATTTAACGTAGTAGCAAAAGTTGGAAATCTGTCTCTTTTTAGCGGCGCTACAGCGGTTCAAAGGCGGCCAAAATCCCATGCATTTACTGTAAATTTAGCCTTGTTTGCCCCTCAACCAAGATGGCGATTAAAATCCGTGGAAGGATCTATTGAGTACTGCTACTATTGAGCATTGATCTTTAACTATGCTTTTTGTGTTTAACCAAAAGGAATCATTGGCTTATCAAACCGAGAATTTTTGCTTCGATGCCAAGGCCAGCAAGTGAATTGCTCAATCAAAGCACAAAGAGAGGTACATGAGTAGTGGCTAAAATGTATTAGCAACGAATCGCAGGCTGCTGTGAATCAGTGAAAGAAGTTTCTTTTTCTGAAAACACTGGCGCACTTTTCATAGTCTAATAGTCCTGGAGACGGTTAATCAAGGTTCCCAACTTGCCTGTCGGGTTACGGAGCCTATACTTTCTATATTAAACAAATAATTAGTAAAGATGAATACGCCTCAGAGAGAGAAGCCTACTATACAGCCTATCCTTAGGATACTATTGCCTCTGTGGAGGACTCTCAGAACCGACTCACCGTAGGATTGTAAGCTCAGAGCACTGCCAAACGGAAGTCGTTTGTTAAGCTACTGTACCAATGTAGTCACTTCACGACAAGCCTCCTTGACACGTGTATCCACCGAAGGCTTCCTTGGTAACACAAATTGCTCGTCGATCACTGGGTGAGAACAATTTTTTTGCGCTTTATTTGCCATCACAACGACGCGCACTATCGAATTCCCCTGGCTCCCTAGGAGGGAAGTACGATAAACCGCGGAATGTATGTAAAAATTGTTCTTTTAGTCTGCCCAACATAGTGGTGAAGTGTTATTGAGCATCGACGACTAACTAGCTTTAATGACCGGCTCATGAATTCGGATCATGAGCGGCCAGCGGTGGTATTTTTCTGATATCCATTGTTTCCTATTTAATCAATCACGGAGAGCAGATGTTCTTCACTGAAAGCACATCTAATCTCCCGCGAGGTTCTTTGGACGAATGAAAGAATTTAATTGCGAATTTACTCCTACACAAGATGTGATTTTAATAAACGAAACCGCCTTGTTCATGATTTTACTTGACATTTGTTTTACTAACATCTCGCTTGATATGTTTCGCAAGACAGGAGACAGTAGGCTTAAACTTATTCAAAGCTGTAGTTCATCTTCGATGCCTTACTAAGCTAATGAGAAAGAAGGATCTTCATTGGTTCTCTTGTTCATTATCTTACCGTGATTAAAACGACTTGATTGGCACTGATTGTTGAACTATCTCTTATGATTGGTCAAAGTCTATGAGTGGTCTGCCCAAGACATAAACGAGCTTTCCACTTGTCTTGTTTCGCGTTCTGATTGGTGCTGAAGACAATAGCACCTAATTGCAAAAATGAAATCCGCGGCTAATATGTCTCCTTTATATTTTAATTGCTTTCACAGTAACGAAAGCCTGTTAAGAAGGCGAAATTTCAAACGAAGATTCCATTTTTGAGAGGAAATTTCTTTCTTAATTTGACATTGGTTTGGATTAGATGACTACTGGCGAAAATTCACATCGGCGGGCGCGAAGGGGAAGCGAATTTGAAGCGACAGAGTCAGCTAGATCGCGTGAAGGTTAGATATAATTTTCGATGACTGCAACTGAAGATCGCGCATTTGTCACTTTGTGTGTCTGTTGAATTCCTTCCGATTGAATTTGCTTTTAAGCCTTGTTTTGTGTCGCTTTTCTAAAAGATCACTTATCGCTCGAACGCTTCCGAGTTTGAAATGACTCTTGATTCGATTGAACGAATAATATTCCCCGGGAAATTTGAGAATTCCTGTAAGATCTCTTCCGTGCCCGATTCTTCATTTTAGCTCGAGTGATACGACAAAGAAAATAATCGAACACTTTGTTTCTGTTCTTAAGATTGGTAGAAAACTCTTGTTCAACAGGTGTGAACTTTAAGGGAAAAGCGTGCAAAATGTGGCTCAAATTTTACTCATTGTAAGGTCTTGGCCTTAATATAAATAGATTTCATATCCCTTGGTATTAACGTATCTTACGGCAGCGAGATCATCTTTGTTGATTTCGTTAAAGGTAGATTAATACCGGAGAAAGTGCTGGGTATAACTTGCTCTTATCTTAATTCGTACGCACGCACACACATCTTTTCATGGATCTTGTTTTTTCGATCAATTACGACTATTTAATGGGAATATACGAGAGTATGCTTTTCATCTGCTGTAGGAAAATTAACTTCATTTAGAAGTTTCTTCAAATTTTCAGGATTTTCGGTTGCTTTTGCCGTGTCTGAATGGAGCTTAAACTGGCAACCTCCTCTGGAAAAAGTACCCAAATTGGCCTTTACTTTTTACGACGAATATTTTTCGCGGACAAAGGCGTTCCTTTGAATCGCGTGGCAAGAATACATTATTTGTACTTTTCAAGTTCAGCTCATTTGCTCAGTCGATTGGTGTACAATTAATGGGAAATGTTTTGTATTCTATGCTGAGATTTACACAAAAATTTTCCATTTTAAAAATCTTTCTGTACACTGAATTCCAAACACGAAAAATATATTTTGACCAATCAAAAGTTCACCTCAGACCTCTCTCAGTGTGTTCTTGAGACCTATCGTAAAATAATTATGGTTGATTTATGAAGGAAATTAATACAACCAAATTTGTTTTCTTCAAAATCATTTGGCTTATCTTCTTTGTTTTGTGAAACTAAAATTTCCATGAAAAAATTTTTAGGCATGCAAGTATTCAATCATTTTTGGAAATTATATAATAGCTTGTTTTTTGATACTCCTCGAAGCTTTTTTTCTTCATAACGTTACCAATTGCCCTCATTGATTTGAAATTGGCTAAAATCAATAAACAATTTTCGCCTTATGTCACCACTGGAATACTATTCAATAAGGTGTGCGGAAAACGAAGACCAAAGGTCTGCAGGGGCAGATCTAGGGGGAGGGTGCAGGGGGTGCACTCTCCATTTACAATTCACTAGTCCATCCTGTTCTAAGAGTCTTTCTCAAAAGTTACAAAAATGAGAAAATTGGGCTGCACTCATCATAGGGCTGCACGTGTCATAATGTTTTCAAATTACGATCGTAGTACTGATGGATTGTTGCGGGTGGTAAATTGGGTTAAACTGGACCATCAATGCCTTGTTAATAAATCAATATTGATGAATAAGATTGTAAATAATATGTTTCCGGACTATCTTAGTTCGTACTTTGTCTTCCGTTCCGATACTTTCACCTATAACCTAAGAGATAGTGACTGTACGCTTGCCATTCCTCAGTAGTAGTGGCATCTTTGTCTCGAAGAGGCGATGGTTAGCACTGGGGATTTGGGCAGGATCTTGTATGACTGTGTAGCCTGATCCTGGAGTCGCAGTCTCTGTTGTAGGTGGAGCAGACATGCCTTGTGGAATCGCGCGCAGAGGCTGCGCGTTCTTTCCTCGCTGCTCTCTCGCATGTAGCCTGGACTCTAGCTTTCATTCCCGCCCTTGAGGCCCCCGTTTTGACACTTTGCCGCCATGTATCTCAGTGTTTGGCGATGTCCTCCCATGCACTGGTGTCGATTAGTGCAGATCGCAACTCTTGCTTGATGACGTCCTTGTAGCACAGCAGCGGTCGACCCACGCGCTGGATTCCCTCCCGCAGTTCTCCATAAAGGATTTCTCTTGGCAGGCGGTCAGGCTCCATGCAATATGCATGGCCGAGCCATCGAAGGCGTTGCTGACTGATCAGTGATGGCATGCTCAGTGAGCCAGCGTGCTCCAGGGTCTCGGCGTTGGTAACTCTGTCTTGCTACCTGATGTGCAGCAGGCGTCAAAGGCAGCAGCGGTGGTATCCGTTGAGCTGCCGCTCTTGTCTGGCATAGGTCGTCCGTGACTCGCTGCCATAAAGGGGAGTCAACAGGACACAAGCTTGGTAGACGCACATCTTGGTCCTTCACTCAACAGGTCATTTCCCACACTCGCTTGTTGTGAGATGTTAAAGCAACCCAAGTAGGTGAAGTTGTTCACAACCTCCAGCTCCCTTTTTTTCGATGGTGATGACTGGGGGAGACTCAGCAACTTGCTCCAGGATGTTTGTCTTCCTGAGGCTGATCGTTAGCCCAAACTCCTTGCAGGCGTGGGACAGCTTGTCTACGAGATGTTGGAGGCCCTCCTCGCTGTGAGATGTTAAAGCAGTGTCGTTTGCAAACAGCAGCTCCTGTATGAGCACCACACAAGCTTTTGTTTTGGCGTGGAGTGTGGCGATGTTGAAGAGTTTCCTGTCTGACCTCTAGACACCTTCTGCACAGTCTACAAAGGCATACTGTAGCAGCATTGAGAAGAAAATCCCGAACAGGTGGGAGCAAGGGCACAGCCCTGCTTTACTGACTGGGAAGGCATTGGAGGTGGCCCCATTGAAGCAGACTGTACTCTGCGTGTCCTGGTGAAAGGAGGTGATGATCGCCAGGAGCTTTGGAGGGCAGCCAATCTTCTGGGGGATCTTGAAGAGCCTGCTTCTGCTCACCAAGTCAAAAGCTTTGGAGAGGTCCACGATGGCGAGGAACAATGGCTGCGACACCGCTGGAGTGCCCTTTCCAGTTTGCACTAAGGCCTGGGTGGGAAGATAAAGAGACACTGGGCTGCCCATACGACAGTGTCCCCCTCTTGGTGTAATTGGCTGGGTCCAAGGGAAAGGAAGAATCAATACAACTTGGGGCTAGTTCCACTGCAGAATCTGCCAGAAGGGGAGTGCTGAGCATGTGCCTTCGGCCGTAGGGGCTCCACTCCGGATTTGTCCTCAAGGTTTACTACTGAAGCCTTCCTGAGATCAGGTATAGCCGTAAGGCAGCGGAGGTTTGAAATCAGGGTTTACCTTCCCCTAGCTGGGCTGCCTTCACATGCTAAGAGCCCCATCTACCCTGGGCAACTGGTTTTAAGGCACCAGTGGCTTGGCCTTCGCCCATTCTCCTGTCGGTGGTGCCAGTTCGCCTGCGCAGAGGCCAGAAGTTGGACTTAGCTGACAGAGGCTCTTAGAGTTGCACGCCATTGGGAGCATTTCAAGAGGTTGTGAGAGCCCACAACCCACTCCCCGGCTATAACAGCCTTACGGAACTTGCCATTCCTCAGCCTTGCAGTAATTATTGTAAAAGAAGTCTGTCGTATAGCGGGGCTGTACTGTGGAATAGTCTGCCCTTTGATATTCGATACTCACCCTATCTTAATGAATTTAAATATAAGTTGAAGAACTATGATTTTAATAGTTTTATTTTGGAAGTTTTATATTGGAAGTTTTATTTTGCTTTTACACACGGTTTCCTTGTAAAGCATCATCAGGAGTGCTAATTAAAAGATCATCATCAGTGCTAAATTCTCTAGAGTGGTCTAACTTAGAAGAAAGAGAGAAAAGGCACTTGTTAATTACGATGTTTAAAGTATTCAATGATAATTGTCCAACGTATCTTCAGGAGCATTTTCATAGAACCTCTGAAGTTCACAATTAACTTGAGGGGTTCAAACTATGACTTCCAATTACTGCTACCTAAAACAAATTTTTCTTAAATGGTCTTTCTCTTATCGAGGTACAATGGCTTGGAACCACTGTCAAATCAAATACGCGAGATAGTTAAGGGATCTTGCTAGCTTTAAACATGCGCTATCCTAGCTAGGACACATTTTACATCGCTAGGGCACATTTTTACATAGCTTGTTTTGTATTATATAGTATATTATGATTGTTACTAATTATTACTATTGTTTAAATTTCCTTGACATTAAATAATTTTAGCGCTAAGTTATGCCTAGGTTATTAGTCGTTTGAACATTTATATCTTGTAATTCTTGTAATTTTTAGCATTTATATCTTGTAATTCTTACATGGCCTGTCTGAAAACCAGCTTGCTGAGCCATTTACCGTGTTTAAATAAAGTTGATTGATTGATTGTTTCTTATCATTTTTTTATTGTAGTTTTTTTAGTAAATTTTTTTTTAATTACGTAGTAAAGAGGTCGTTACAAAGTGCGAGGCAGCGAGGCGTGCGAGGCATGCGAATTTCGCATTAAGTCTAAACACCCATTTCAAATAGCGCTGATAAACAGTTATTAAGTCTAAGCACCCATTTTAAAACGGTTAGCTTTCAATAACTGTGTGACTCGGATGCTGACTCGCAGTCATGGCTCGCAGCCAAGACTCGCATGGTTCGCTTCTTGCCTCGCACGCCTCGCATGGTGCCTCGCACGCCTCGCTGCCTCGCATGTTGTTAAAACTCGTAGTAAAGTTAGGTTGTAAAGTCCTGAAGGAAATACGGTGTCTTAAGATTCTACTATACCATAAGTTATACTGTACTAATGATTTGTTTAAGTTGTTATTTTGCTGTTTGGTATGTCATTTTTTCTGGGGGGGAGGGTGTCTTCGTTTTCCTTGTCTTTATTTTCTGCACACCCCTATAAAATGTTCAAATAGTATTAATCTAAAGGAGAAAGGGTTTTGAAACAGAGGGGGAGAAGATGACAGAGCTTTTCCTTTTTGATGAGTTAAATCATTCGGAAATCTTTAAGTTGTTACGGGGAGTGAATTAACTTTGCAAAAATGTACTTCTAAATCTGTTGAAGATGAAAAGTTAAATAAAAATTATTACCAAATGTAATTAGAGAAAATGAAATTAATTAGCAAAGAACAAAATAATTAGTAAATCTTATGTTTGGTGGGACCTCGACATAGGTACTATTACTCCGGTAAATCTAGATCCATTTGCAACTACAAAGTACAGTGTCAATCGTGTGTAACTTTGTAATGCTATGTTTCTATATGCAAAGTTTCTGATGATGACAACATGATGTTTCATTTGATGAGCCAAACTCAGCCTTTCAAGCTTGTCTATTAACTGGTTATATGGCATTTTTGTTGCATGTTTGTGAAGAAACTTGTAAAAGTAATGCTTTTAAAAATTTAATTTGTTTTTGTTTCAGTGCTATAACCCTTTGACTGCATTGTGAAATGGAAACCAGTTTCGTCAACTGACTATACATATACAACAGCAGCATCCAGTGCAGATACAGAAAGCAGTGACAAAGAGCCTAAAGCACCAGAAGGCACTTTACTTAGGAAAGTCCAGGATGCTAAAGAAAGTATTCTGGTCCTAAAAAACCAGGTTTCCTTTGCAGAACAATGCCTGAGTCTTCTGCATAATCAGATTGAAACATGCATCAGATACCTTAGCCATTCTTCAAGACCAGGTTGAGTTAGCACAGAAAACTGTTAACTCGTTGACTGCAGGAAGTGTTGCTGGACTGGCAATTCCACAGCCACAAACCACTGCAGCCTCTTCAACCTCGAGCAGGGCTGAGACCTCTTGGTCTTCAACATCTCCGTCTGATTCCAATGAACAGCAAGTCATAGTTTCATGACAGTGAAGGACCCAAAGTCTACACTTTAAGCAAGTCAAACATCTCATTAGGAAATTCAGACTGGTCAGCTTCACATGAGCATGGTCAAGCACCTCGTGTTGTCCATCAAGTTCAAATGCATTGCCATTGTCCAGCTTGTGTATCTCATGCAGCTATGAGTGCTCCAATGCCTTGTCATCCTTCCTGCCATGCCCCACCAGGAGCTGTGCTGGTTGAAATTGGGCCAGATATGAAACAGTCATCTCATTGTACCAGTGTTTTGGGTCCTGAAAAGGCCATCGTCCAAGCAAGGAGTTCATTCCCAAGTCCTAGCAAAAGTACACAGAGTCTTGAAACCAGCAAAGACAACTCAAGTGACAAGCAAATCTTAGAGAAGAAAGAATCAGCATCCACAATCACCAATGGCTCATCAACTACTTCAGGTGATTGATGTCCTGCAAACAGTGGATGATGATGATGGCAAAGCTAACCAGGCTTCTCATGTGTCTTTGTCACATGGTACCCCTGTTCCCGAAGGTTTTCCATATGTACAAGGCACTGCTTCGTACCACAGGACTTCACGACGCAGTCGCAAACAGAACATGAGTCCAGTGAAGGTGGTTTGCTCACATTCAACATCCCAAGACAGGTCATCTTCAGGTAGATGTTGAATCCTAAGACTAATTCGTGAGGACTAATTCCTAACTCCTGAGGACTAGTTCTTGTAGATTTTGCTCTGTTTAACACCAGACAATTTTACTCATCCATGGAGACGGCTTCAGTGATAAAAGGAGTTAGGACAAACTGCGAGGCAGCGAGCCATGCAAGTGCCGTGAGCGAGGCATGGCTGCAAGCCATGCGAGCCACAACTGCAAGTCATGTGAGCCATTGCTGCGAATCATGCAAGCCAACATGGCGAACCATGCAAATCAACATGCGAGTCACATTGTTATTGAAAAGCTAACCGTTTTAAAATTTGCATGGCTCGCATGGCTTGCTGGCTGGCAGATTGTCCAGTCCTGATAAAAGGGTTAAATTATCATATTTCAATCAGGATTAAAAAAGGAATCTTGTGAGGTGAAACGTGGGTCCATTTTTATTGGTGTTACATTAGCTGTAATAGTACATTGTCAGTATTGGATTTGGAATTGTTTTCAATTTAGTGCTGGAAAACTACAGAACAATAATACTTATTAAAATTTTTCTTGTATGAAACAAGTGGACAAAGGCAAATTAAGTTGTGTAAGAAAGATTTGAGAGCTAAATTTCAAGTGTTAGAACCTCAGAGCAAATAATCCAAGGAGGGTGTTTTGTTACTGGTTTATGTAGGGGATAGGGGAACTTTACTATTGGTGGAACCATCCAAAACAAAAGCATACGATCAAATGAGTTAATTACAAGGCTTATCACATACGGGGCAAAATAATTACTGATTGCTGACTGGCTGAGATGGAGGGAATTTTTTTATACCCTTGAAGGCACTTTTGGTAATCAAGAGGGCATGATTACTTGATCTGATTGGTAACAGTCGGTCAGCCAGAGCAAGCAAAGTACAAATACACATGATGTTTTTAAGCGCTATTTTACGTGTAGTTGATAGCAAGGATTTATTGAATTGATCTTTAACCAAATGTCGGCATGTTAACAAGGAGGCAGTGTGGCTCAGTGGTTTAGGGTGCTTGCCTTGAGATCGGGGGATCCCGGGTTCAAAACACGCTGACCACTGGTTGAATTTGTTCCTGGTAGTCCCTGGTTCAACTTCTCAGCTGTACTCCTAAATAGCCAAATAGCATGCCTCCGGCCAGTTTTGGGATTCTTAACCGTTGTTGTTGAATGTTCTGTTCTGTCTTGATTGTGTTCATGGGCCTGAAAAGCCCCTATGGGGAGTGGTCAATTAAGTTTGTACCGGTATGTATGTATGTATGTATGTAATTTGAGGACTAAAGTGTTCATAAGTTGATTATCATTTGTGGTACATGGCATTGAACTGGCTTCTCTTAGTTACACTTGACAATGTACTTTTCAGAGTTCCAAAAGCAACTACACAAAACCGTTGCTTAAGGTTGGAAAACACATGTGAGGCAGTTACAGCAATCAGCAGTAGGCAATTAAATTGGATACTCAATTTCAAGTTGTGCCTTTTTGAAACCTGTCTGCGAGTTTGTGGTTTTGGGTTTGTTTCTTTTTTAAAGGAGACCGCCATCAGAGAACACCCAGAGTTAATGAGAGTTCCTTCCACCAGTGGTTAGCGTCATCGCTTGAGCCTGAGTAATTTTACATTGAAGATGGAAGTAATTAAGGGACCTGTCATCATAAGCTAGAACTTAGCTGTTTGCGAACGTCAGAAGTCTAAATCCTAGCTAAGATTTTCGCATACTACGCCAGTTTCCGGCCACTGATCTGCACTCACAGATAGATTGTTTAAAACTTATTTGAATTAATGAAAAATTTATAACTTACTACTCGAGAAATTAATGAAATGTACATAGCTTAAGCAAGCATGGCGTAATGAGGTACATATTAACTCAGATGTGCTGTGTTAATTGCCCCCGTGCCTCTTCCCAGAGAATATCGCGCGGGCTTTGTCAAGGTTATACCCTACCCATAGTTAGCAGCTATCTATGCCCTACCATACACCCCCTAAGTAACCATTTTGCTCTAATCCCATAAAGTACAGTCGCTAAGCCACATCGAGATAGCCTTGGAAGTCCGTTTAGTCGAGCGGATTGAATGAAATTTCTGCTTTCTATTGATGGCCGGAAACTGGACTCGCTGGCCGGAAAAACTGGGCAAAATTTCCTCGACGTGCCCAAAAATCCACGGCCCAAACAAATGCCAATAAATAGACAAAAGTTCTATTCTAGCGTTTGGAATTACCTTACGGTTGGACACTTCGTTATTGCGTTAAACCCAGGTTTTCACTAGCGACGCAAGCATAACCACCAACACACGCAGGGCACATTTACTTTTGTTAATTCAGTGTCTTTTGATTTCTAACAAAGGCTCTTATGAACAACAAGCTGCTGAGTTTGCGTATGCTTGTGCTTCTTCTTGGCGTCGCGACTGAACACCAGGCTTAATTCGTTATTTGCCAATGGGAATTATTTGGAATAAATAAGGACCAGGCTTGCACAGTGGTGAGAGTACTCTCGCCTTCCACCAATGTAGCCCGGGATCGATTCCCTATTCGACTCCTTATGCTGGGTTTGAGTTGGTTGTTTCTCTACTCTGTTATTAGAGTTTTTTCCTGCCTGCATGGATCCCGAGTTTCCCCTTTCCGCAAAAGCTAAAATTTGAATCTGATTGATGTTCTGATTTTCAGGGTCGTCCTCCTCCAATTAGCGGAGCACATCGTGCTCGGCTCAATAACCTTGAGTTTTAAATAAAGTGATTATTGCAATGACTGGCACCTGCTTCAATCACCAGTGCTCGTTATATCGGCAACAAAGCCCTAGCCCTGTGGAGAAAGAGAGTTTAATTAATACTCGAAGGAGTTGAATGGCCGCCCTCGCCTGATGGTCATCTGCGTACACTTTAAACCGCCGATTTACTTATCACGTAAATGTTTATTATTATCATTGTCCACTGTTTTAGATTCATCGCAGAGTGATTCCTTTCGCTATACCGTTTACTCTGGCCAACATGAAAAGAACACATAGCGAACATGGAGCACCCTGAACTGGTCACGATGAACTCGAGCAAAATCAGCTCCATCAAACTTGAAGCCAGAAGACGATATGAAAGACTCACTCAAACAACAAAGAAGTTTACGTTGTAAATTTATATTAAGATTCTTGTTAAATAATATCCGTGATGGCCATAGAAGAGGGGTGCTCGCTGGTGGGAGCATTGTTGTGTCTCTTGCGAAAGGACCTCTGAGAGGCCAGTTGATTTCCAAACTCAGCTGTCTCGTAATTCTGGGGACGTTTATTGGATGGATTCATTCGGTGATTTGCACCAATCAGAGGCCAGATTTTCACATTTGGCTGAACTGTCGAAACGATAAAGAAAGCGCTCGATCTCCCGCATGATGTTTCCATGTCGACATTAAATTTATTTTTCATTGGCTTGAAATGAGAGAAGATGGACTTTTTTAAAGTCCAGCTTTTGTACGGAAACCACAGCTGCAGCAGTTATTTTTTTTTAAAGGTGACAATTTTTTTATTTCCCGTCGGCTTGTCGTTGTGGTCTGTTTTCACAAGAAATGTCCAGTAAATGAGTTCAACTTGATCCCAGTGATCGTGTCTTGTTGTTTGTGTTTTTAATTTTCAAACCAAAAGAACTGAAAATATTTGACTCTAGCAAATGTTAAGGCCAAGGCGGCTTCAATATTGCTTCAACACCTGTTCGATTTTGTTCAATAATTTTAAGCGCGTGTTGACTGCTGGGGTTGCGCAAACGGTCACGGTTTCAACACATGCAACATTTGATGAACAAAGCTCACGAGGGCCTTGTATTCAGTCCCAGGATGCAGCAGCGGTGTGTTACTATGGATACGTCATTGAGAGACCGATTGTTGCGCACGCGCATACCCAACAAGAGGAGGCAAACGGCTAACTTCATTCAACATTCGCGAAAACAAAGAACGTGGAATGGTTGTTGAAGCAAAGTTTGAACGCGTTTAAACTCATTCAACATCGATTAAACCTCGATTCAACATGTTTCAACACGATTGAGGGGGTTGGGACTGACGGTCTCAAAATCGCTGTTCAACAAAATCGAACGGATGTTGAAACGGTTCTTCCGCTTGTGACTTTGGGACTCTACCTGAAAAGATTTTGGTTGAAGTTGACGCCTACGAGGAGTGCATAATCAATTTTTAACAGTCATCAGTAAAGAGAAAAGATGCCTTTTTTAGGGCCCCTTCTCAAGAAGCTCTCGGTATCGCCATAACATTTGAACTTTCAACTTTACCTTTGAACTAGACACCCCACCTTGCCCCAGTTATGAGCGATGTTTGATGATCGGTTACATAAAAGTAATCCAGAACGACGTTTAGGCAACTCGCTTGCGTTTTACCAACAAGATTAACCAAACTTTCAAAAGAAAAAAAGGTTAGAAAATAGGTGAAATTTTCATGAAAAAGCTTGTTGCAAATATTTATCACAAATGTAAATGTCCCTAATAAAAATGGTTGTGGAAATTGAAACGGTACTTTTTTGAGACGATATCCTGAGCACTGAAGGAAAATTCAAAAAGCCTATTAGTCCCAAAAAACCGAAAATCCAACAAGTGCCTTTGCAACGAAGTTGAAAACTTTTTTTTTCTGTCAAATTCTTAATTAAGATAAGCAATGAGCTCGAGCCCGCTTGAAATGTTTTTCCGCTTGTGTTTGTAAAGGCCTTAATGTAAAGTTTGCGTGATGTGTTTCTTTTTTGTGTGTTTTGTCAAAAGTAACAAATTGATGACAACAGTGTTGGTGGTTTTAGTTCAAGTGCCCTAAGGCCATTTCACATCGGACTGTAAAACGAGGTAGTGCAAAAAGCTAACCTTGCTGACCTTTATATGGTCACGTGGTACTGGCCAGCGGATACCTTGTTAGGGTTAACTGTCAATTGACCGTACGTAACATGGATGTGCAATATCAGCGAGCTGGAGTATGGGAAAAAAACCATAACCAGGTTTTCTGAGCCTGCGAGACTGAGCACCCCCAGCAAACCATTGATTGTTTTAACGAAAACCGCTGGTCAGCAACCTGGTTCTGGTCATTGCTGTCTAAGGTCTTCCGGAGTATGGCCGCTTCGATGAGCCCTAAACTTGAGCCCGAGATTGGTCACGTGATACTGGTCACATTGGCATACACGGAGGGGTGGTCACCAAAACCAAATAGTTTTCTCGCACAGATGGGCTACCACATTTTCTTTCCCATGGAGCTCCGCTACAATTATAAGAGTAATTTTAATGATAGAGAAAATGAAAGAGATGATGATGACGAATAATGATAATAAAGATAGGTGCATAAGAGGGGTTGGTCTTTCATATACCGGATCCAAAATAATTTATGTCCATAAAACAAAAGAAGAAAGCGAACATAACAATACCTAATTAGGAAGGCCTAATCGGAATAACAATGATTCTTTTGTCTTCCGCCATTTTAGTCTGTATGTGAAAGTCTATCCATAAGAGGTGATAGAAAAAAGGACTGGGATTGGCTTCACTTCGTCCGCTGGTTCGAAGAAAGGAAGGAGAGCGCTATCTCGGTGAAAAAGCTTTTGACACAAATTTAATAAAAAACAAGGCATCGCGAAAAATGTATTCCCCACGAGCATATACAACTGTGGCACTGTAACAATAGACCGCCAAAACACCGCACGGAAACCATATAAAGAATGAATCCATGACGAAGTTACTGGAAGTTACTGGAAGGTGTCAGTGTTAAGCATGATCGGGGATGGTACAGCCACAAGACATGGGATACTCTGGGACTTCCCAGAAATCCTTAGAAGACACATAAATAAAGGCTAAAGAAAAATGCATGCGGGTGAAACGTACCAGCATAATTGATGTAGAGAGCTAGGTCACCCTTTATTAAGTCCTTTAACATTAGTATCACGTGGCGCGGTTTTGTGCTCGACCCCGGATAGAGTGGTCCGGTTCGGGTCCTGACCGGGGACATTGTGTTGTGTTCTTGGGAAAGATACTTTACTCTCACGGTGCCTCTCTCCACCCGGCTGTATAAATGGGTACCGGCGAATCTAATGCTGGGGGTAACCCTGCGATGGACTGGCATACCATCCAGGGGGAAGTAGAAATACTCCTAGTCGCTTCATGCTACAGAAACCGGAGATAAGCGCCGGCCTGATGGCGGGGACTTCTAGGCTCGTAGCAGACTTAAATGGGCTCCTGACCTTACCTAACATTAGTATCAGGATCACATGAAAAGTAGACAAAAGATTCTTAAATATGTGTCGGCTGGTCAATTGCAAGTTCAAGCTCTACCCGGCTGGAAATAAATTATATCAATCCTCCAATATCGGTCTTGATAGCTCAATTAGTAACAAAGGGCCAGTGCAGCTCCGCTAGTGCAGTGCAAACACACTGACAAGGGTTCGAATGCAGTTCAATCCTCAATTTCTTTCAGGCTTGCTCTCAATTGTTTGTTTAAGGTGTTCCTAACTAATCCTCTATTATTACGCAAACGTTTTCTTTTGTTTCGGTGAAAGTACAAGGTTATACACCCTTTTAATAAGTCTAATATATGCCGTTTTCCGCAAATGACATCAAACTCATGCTTTTAAAATTTATTCAGAAATGTACAAAGGCTTCAAACAAGAAATAAAATCGGAAAAGTTTTAGGCCTTTGTACATTTCTAAATAAATTTTGAAAGCAAGAGTTCGACGTCATTAGCGGAAAACGGCATATATCAGATTTATTAAAAGGGTGTATACTGATCAAGTGAGTGAAAACACTCTTTGGCATGATTCGAGAGGATGCTAAATTGTCAGTGATTCCGAGCATTAGGAGCTATTTCTGATGTGTTTGAAGATCATATGAAGAAGATTGGTGTTCAGGTAAGACTAGAGGTAAGAATTTTAATAGAGAGATCATTATTAATTGGCATCGCGTTAACGCGTTTACACGAAACGGCAAACGGGTACGGAAGGCTGCTTTTTGCCATAAAAGCGTGAAAACTATCTTATTCTGACTCGTCTCTCTCTTGTGAGAAGTTCTTGATACCTTTAGCTAACAGGCAAGAAATGAATTGATAGGGCGAGTTTCAATCGAGTGTCGTAAAACCAAAACCAAGTAATTACTTTGGCCAATCAAAAAGGACGGAGACAATCCAGTAAACCAATCAAAACTCGAAGAAATTACACGTAGCCGACACAAAGCGCGGGAAAATGTACACGCGCAAGCCACAATTGGTTTTGGTTTCACTTCTGATTGGTTGAAAAAATGGCGCGAGAACTTTGAACCTATCACTGAGATGAAACTAAAACCAAAGCAATTCGCTAATTACTTTCGACACTCAATTGAGACCAGTTCTATAAAAGAGTTTCTTCAATTTTTGACAAAACGCAAATCATTAGTTTGACGTTTGTCGTCAACGTGCTGCTAAAATGCAAAAGTCAGCACCGCTTCAAATGGCAAAGTAGCTTAGAGAAGTTTTCCCTCTAAGATCATGCCGCGGAAGAAAACCATCGAGACTTTCGGAAACTTGTTGCTACCTGCTCTCATGGGTTGTGTCCCGGACAATCTAAATCATTAAATGTGAGATTGCTGATAACAGACCCTTTCCACAGTTTTTGGCGCCGTCTTGGTTGAGGACATACACGGTTAAATTTACCGTAAATGTATGGGTTTTTGGCCGACTTTAAACCGCTGCAGCGCTAAAAAGAGCCGGATTTCCACACTGATAGAATCTTTTAAATGACATTTATACTGAAATTATTGTCATGAAATATAAAGAAGAGATTCAGATTACAACGACGATAAACGAATTTTTAAGATTCCATACAAACTCTTCTAAAATTATCACGGCAAATTGCCGCGAAATTAGGAGCAACGCTTATACCTGAGAAGATTTATCATTCGAATTTACGGACGTCATCCCCACCTTAATGGCCTTATTTTCTGTTGAAAAAACTATTTAACGTAGTAGCAAAAGTTGGAAATCTGTCTCTTTTTAGCGGCGCTACAGCGGTTCAAAGGCGGCCAAAATCCCATGCATTTACTGTAAATTTAGCCTTGTTTGCCCCTCAACCAAGATGGCGATTAAAATCCGTGGAAGGATCTATTGAGTACTGCTACTATTGAGCATTGATCTTTAACTATGCTTTTTGTGTTTAACCAAAAGGAATCATTGGCTTATCAAACCGAGAATTTTTGCTTCGATGCCAAGGCCAGCAAGTGAATTGCTCAATCAAAGCACAAAGAGAGGTACATGAGTAGTGGCTAAAATGTATTAGCAACGAATCGCAGGCTGCTGTGAATCAGTGAAAGAAGTTTCTTTTTCTGAAAACACTGGCGCACTTTTCATAGTCTAATAGTCCTGGAGACGGTTAATCAAGGTTCCCAACTTGCCTGTCGGGTTACGGAGCCTATACTTTCTATATTAAACAAATAATTAGTAAAGATGAATACGCCTCAGAGAGAGAAGCCTACTATACAGCCTATCCTTAGGATACTATTGCCTCTGTGGAGGACTCTCAGAACCGACTCACCGTAGGATTGTAAGCTCAGAGCACTGCCAAACGGAAGTCGTTTGTTAAGCTACTGTACCAATGTAGTCACTTCACGACAAGCCTCCTTGACACGTGTATCCACCGAAGGCTTCCTTGGTAACACAAATTGCTCGTCGATCACTGGGTGAGAACAATTTTTTTGCGCTTTATTTGCCATCACAACGACGCGCACTATCGAATTCCCCTGGCTCCCTAGGAGGGAAGTACGATAAACCGCGGAATGTATGTAAAAATTGTTCTTTTAGTCTGCCCAACATAGTGGTGAAGTGTTATTGAGCATCGACGACTAACTAGCTTTAATGACCGGCTCATGAATTCGGATCATGAGCGGCCAGCGGTGGTATTTTTCTGATATCCATTGTTTCCTATTTAATCAATCACGGAGAGCAGATGTTCTTCACTGAAAGCACATCTAATCTCCCGCGAGGTTCTTTGGACGAATGAAAGAATTTAATTGCGAATTTACTCCTACACAAGATGTGATTTTAATAAACGAAACCGCCTTGTTCATGATTTTACTTGACATTTGTTTTACTAACATCTCGCTTGATATGTTTCGCAAGACAGGAGACAGTAGGCTTAAACTTATTCAAAGCTGTAGTTCATCTTCGATGCCTTACTAAGCTAATGAGAAAGAAGGATCTTCATTGGTTCTCTTGTTCATTATCTTACCGTGATTAAAACGACTTGATTGGCACTGATTGTTGAACTATCTCTTATGATTGGTCAAAGTCTATGAGTGGTCTGCCCAAGACATAAACGAGCTTTCCACTTGTCTTGTTTCGCGTTCTGATTGGTGCTGAAGACAATAGCACCTAATTGCAAAAATGAAATCCGCGGCTAATATGTCTCCTTTATATTTTAATTGCTTTCACAGTAACGAAAGCCTGTTAAGAAGGCGAAATTTCAAACGAAGATTCCATTTTTGAGAGGAAATTTCTTTCTTAATTTGACATTGGTTTGGATTAGATGACTACTGGCGAAAATTCACATCGGCGGGCGCGAAGGGGAAGCGAATTTGAAGCGACAGAGTCAGCTAGATCGCGTGAAGGTTAGATATAATTTTCGATGACTGCAACTGAAGATCGCGCATTTGTCACTTTGTGTGTCTGTTGAATTCCTTCCGATTGAATTTGCTTTTAAGCCTTGTTTTGTGTCGCTTTTCTAAAAGATCACTTATCGCTCGAACGCTTCCGAGTTTGAAATGACTCTTGATTCGATTGAACGAATAATATTCCCCGGAAATTTGAGAATTCCTGTAAGATCTCTTCCGTGCCCGATTCTTCATTTAGCTCGAGTGATACGACAAAGAAAATAATCGAACACTTTGTTTCTGTTCTTAAGATTGGTAGAAAACTCTTGTTCAACAGGTGTGAACTTTAAGGGAAAAGCGTGCAAAATGTGGCTCAAATTTTACTCATTGTAAGGTCTTGGCCTTAATATAAATAGATTTCATATCCCTTGGTATTAACGTATCTTACGGCAGCGAGATCATCTTTGTTGATTTCGTTAAAGGTAGATTAATACCGGAGAAAGTGCTGGGTATAACTTGCTCTTATCTTAATTCGTACGCACGCACACACATCTTTTCATGGATCTTGTTTTTTCGATCAATTACGACTATTTAATGGGAATATACGAGAGTATGCTTTTCATCTGCTGTAGGAAAATTAACTTCATTTAGAAGTTTCTTCAAATTTTCAGGATTTTCGGTTGCTTTTGCCGTGTCTGAATGGAGCTTAAACTGGCAACCTCCTCTGGAAAAAGTACCCAAATTGGCCTTTACTTTTTACGACGAATATTTTTCGCGGACAAAGGCGTTCCTTTGAATCGCGTGGCAAGAATACATTATTTGTACTTTTCAAGTTCAGCTCATTTGCTCAGTCGATTGGTGTACAATTAATGGGAAATGTTTTGTATTCTATGCTGAGATTTACACAAAAATTTTCCATTTTAAAAATCTTTCTGTACACTGAATTCCAAACACGAAAAATATATTTTGACCAATCAAAAGTTCACCTCAGACCTCTCTCAGTGTGTTCTTGAGACCTATCGTAAAATAATTATGGTTGATTTATGAAGGAAATTAATACAACCAAATTTGTTTTCTTCAAAATCATTTGGCTTATCTTCTTTGTTTTGTGAAACTAAAATTTCCATGAAAAAATTTTTAGGCATGCAAGTATTCAATCATTTTTGGAAATTATATAATAGCTTGTTTTTTGATACTCCTCGAAGCTTTTTTTCTTCATAACGTTACCAATTGCCCTCATTGATTTGAAATTGGCTAAAATCAATAAACAATTTTCGCCTTATGTCACCACTGGAATACTATTCAATAAGGTGTGCGGAAAACGAAGACCAAAGGTCTGCAGGGGCAGATCTAGGGGGAGGGTGCAGGGGGTGCACTCTCCATTTACAATTCACTAGTCCATCCTGTTCTAAGAGTCTTTCTCAAAAGTTACAAAAATGAGAAAATTGGGCTGCACTCATCATAGGGCTGCACGTGTCATAATGTTTTCAAATTACGATCGTAGTACTGATGGATTGTTGCGGGTGGTAAATTGGGTTAAACTGGACCATCAATGCCTTGTTAATAAATCAATATTGATGAATAAGATTGTAAATAATATGTTTCCGGACTATCTTAGTTCGTACTTTGTCTTCCGTTCCGATACTTTCACCTATAACCTAAGAGATAGTGACTGTACGCTTGCCATTCCTCAGTAGTAGTGGCATCTTTGTCTCGAAGAGGCGATGGTTAGCACTGGGGATTTGGGCAGGATCTTGTATGACTGTGTAGCCTGATCCTGGAGTCGCAGTCTCTGTTGTAGGTGGAGCAGACATGCCTTGTGGAATCGCGCGCAGAGGCTGCGCGTTCTTTCCTCGCTGCTCTCTCGCATGTAGCCTGGACTCTAGCTTTCATTCCCGCCCTTGAGGCCCCCGTTTTGACACTTTGCCGCCATGTATCTCAGTGTTTGGCGATGTCCTCCCATGCACTGGTGTCGATTAGTGCAGATCGCAACTCTTGCTTGATGACGTCCTTGTAGCACAGCAGCGGTCGACCCACGCGCTGGATTCCCTCCCGCAGTTCTCCATAAAGGATTTCTCTTGGCAGGCGGTCAGGCTCCATGCAATATGCATGGCCGAGCCATCGAAGGCGTTGCTGACTGATCAGTGATGGCATGCTCAGTGAGCCAGCGTGCTCCAGGGTCTCGGCGTTGGTAACTCTGTCTTGCTACCTGATGTGCAGCAGGCGTCAAAGGCAGCAGCGGTGGTATCCGTTGAGCTGCCGCTCTTGTCTGGCATAGGTCGTCCGTGACTCGCTGCCATAAAGGGGAGTCAACAGGACACAAGCTTGGTAGACGCACATCTTGGTCCTTCACTCAACAGGTCATTTCCCACACTCGCTTGTTGTGAGATGTTAAAGCAACCCAAGTAGGTGAAGTTGTTCACAACCTCCAGCTCCCTTTTTTTCGATGGTGATGACTGGGGGAGACTCAGCAACTTGCTCCAGGATGTTTGTCTTCCTGAGGCTGATCGTTAGCCCAAACTCCTTGCAGGCGTGGGACAGCTTGTCTACGAGATGTTGGAGGCCCTCCTCGCTGTGAGATGTTAAAGCAGTGTCGTTTGCAAACAGCAGCTCCTGTATGAGCACCACACAAGCTTTTGTTTTGGCGTGGAGTGTGGCGATGTTGAAGAGTTTCCTGTCTGACCTCTAGACACCTTCTGCACAGTCTACAAAGGCATACTGTAGCAGCATTGAGAAGAAAATCCCGAACAGGTGGGAGCAAGGGCACAGCCCTGCTTTACTGACTGGGAAGGCATTGGAGGTGGCCCCATTGAAGCAGACTGTACTCTGCGTGTCCTGGTGAAAGGAGGTGATGATCGCCAGGAGCTTTGGAGGGCAGCCAATCTTCTGGGGGATCTTGAAGAGCCTGCTTCTGCTCACCAAGTCAAAAGCTTTGGAGAGGTCCACGATGGCGAGGAACAATGGCTGCGACACCGCTGGAGTGCCCTTTCCAGTTTGCACTAAGGCCTGGGTGGGAAGATAAAGAGACACTGGGCTGCCCATACGACAGTGTCCCCCTCTTGGTGTAATTGGCTGGGTCCAAGGGAAAGGAAGAATCAATACAACTTGGGGCTAGTTCCACTGCAGAATCTGCCAGAAGGGGAGTGCTGAGCATGTGCCTTCGGCCGTAGGGGCTCCACTCCGGATTTGTCCTCAAGGTTTACTACTGAAGCCTTCCTGAGATCAGGTATAGCCGTAAGGCAGCGGAGGTTTGAAATCAGGGTTTACCTTCCCCTAGCTGGGCTGCCTTCACATGCTAAGAGCCCCATCTACCCTGGGCAACTGGTTTTAAGGCACCAGTGGCTTGGCCTTCGCCCATTCTCCTGTCGGTGGTGCCAGTTCGCCTGCGCAGAGGCCAGAAGTTGGACTTAGCTGACAGAGGCTCTTAGAGTTGCACGCCATTGGGAGCATTTCAAGAGGTTGTGAGAGCCCACAACCCACTCCCCGGCTATAACAGCCTTACGGAACTTGCCATTCCTCAGCCTTGCAGTAATTATTGTAAAAGAAGTCTGTCGTATAGCGGGGCTGTACTGTGGAATAGTCTGCCCTTTGATATTCGATACTCACCCTATCTTAATGAATTTAAATATAAGTTGAAGAACTATGATTTTAATAGTTTTATTTTGGAAGTTTTATATTGGAAGTTTTATTTTGCTTTTACACACGGTTTCCTTGTAAAGCATCATCAGGAGTGCTAATTAAAAGATCATCATCAGTGCTAAATTCTCTAGAGTGGTCTAACTTAGAAGAAAGAGAGAAAAGGCACTTGTTAATTACGATGTTTAAAGTATTCAATGATAATTGTCCAACGTATCTTCAGGAGCATTTTCATAGAACCTCTGAAGTTCACAATTAACTTGAGGGGTTCAAACTATGACTTCCAATTACTGCTACCTAAAACAAATTTTCTTAAATGGTCTTTCTCTTATCGAGGTACAATGGCTTGGAACCAACTGTCAAATCAAATACGCGAGATAGTTAAGGGATCTTGCTAGCTTTAAACATGCGCTATCCTAGCTAGGACACATTTTACATCGCTAGGGCACATTTTTACATAGCTTGTTTTGTATTATATAGTATATTATGATTGTTACTAATTATTACTATTGTTTAAATTTCCTTGACATTAAATAATTTTTAGCGCTAAGTTATGCCTAGGTTATTAGTCGTTTGAACATTTATATCTTGTAATTCTTGTAATTTTTAGCATTTATATCTTGTAATTCTTACATGGCCTGTCTGAAAACCAGCTTGCTGAGCCATTTACCGTGTTTAAATAAAGTTGATTGATTGATTGTTTCTTATCATTTTTTTTATTGTAGTTTTTTTAGTAAATTTTTTTTTAATTACGTAGTAAAGAGGTCGTTACAAAGTGCGAGGCAGCGAGGCGTGCGAGGCATGCGAATTTCGCATTTAAGTCTAAACACCCATTTCAAATAGCGCTGATAAACAGTTATTAAGTCTAAGCACCCATTTTAAAACGGTTAGCTTTCAATAACTGTGTGACTCGGATGCTGACTCGCAGTCATGGCTCGCAGCCAAGACTCGCATGGTTCGCTTCTTGCCTCGCACGCCTCGCATGGTGCCTCGCACGCCTCGCTGCCTCGCATGTTGGTAAAACTCGTAGTAAAGGTTAGGTTGTAAAGTCCTGAAGGAAATACGGTGTCTTAAGATTCTACTATACCATAAGTTATACTGTACTAATGATTTGTTTAAGTTGTTATTTTGCTGTTTGGTATGTCATTTTTTCTGGGGGGGAGGGGTCTTCGTTTTCCTTGTCTTTATTTTCTGCACACCCCTATAAAATGTTCAAATAGTATTAATCTAAAGGAGAAAGGGTTTTGAACAGAGGGAGAAGATGACAGAGCTTTTCCTTTTTGATGAGTTAAATCATTCGGAAATCTTTAAGTTGTTACGGGGAGTGAATTAACTTTGCAAAAATGTACTTCTAAATCTGTTGAAGATTGAAAAGTTAAATAAAAATTATTACCAAATGTAATTAGAGAAAATGAAATTAATTAGCAAAGAACAAAATAATTAGTAAATCTTATGTTTGGTGGGACCTCGACATAGGTACTATTACTCCGGTAAATCTAGATCCATTTGCAACTACAAAGTACAGTGTCAATCGTGTGTAACTTTGTAATGCTATGTTTCTATATGCAAAGTTTCTGATGATGACAACATGATGTTTCATTTGATGAGCCAAACTCAGCCTTTCAAGCTTGTCTATTAACTGGTTATATGGCATTTTTGTGCATGTTTGTGAAGAAACTTGTAAAAGTAATGCTTTTAAAAATTTAATTTGTTTTTGTTTCAGTGCTATAACCCTTTGACTGCATTGTGAAATGGAACCAGTTTCGTCAACTGACTATACATATACAACAGCAGCATCCAGTGCAGATACAGAAAGCAGTGACAAAGAGCCTAAAGCACCAGAAGGCACTTTACTTAGGAAAGTCCAGGATGCTAAAGAAAGTATTCTGGTCCTAAAAAACCAGGTTTCCTTTGCAGAACAATGCCTGAGTCTTCTGCATAATCAGATGAAACATGCATCAGATACCTTAGCCATTCTTCAAGACCAGGTTGAGTTAGCACAGAAAACTGTTAACTCGTTGACTGCAGGAAGTGTTGCTGGACTGGCAATTCCACAGCCACAAACCACTGCAGCCTCTTCAACCTCGAGCAGGGCTGAGACCTCTTGGTCTTCAACATCTCCGTCTGATTCCAATGAACAGCAAGTCATAGTTCATGACAGTGAAGGACCCAAAGTCTACACTTTAAGCAAGTCAAACATCTCATTAGGAAATTCAGACTGGTCAGCTTCACATGAGCATGGTCAAGCACCTCGTGTTGTCCATCAAGTTCAAATGCATTGCCATTGTCCAGCTTGTGTATCTCATGCAGCTATGAGTGCTCCAATGCCTTGTCATCCTTCCTGCCATGCCCCACCAGGAGCTGTGCTGGTTGAAATTGGGCCAGATATGAAACAGTCATCTCATTGTACCAGTGTTTTGGGTCCTGAAAAGGCCATCGTCCAAGCAAGGAGTTCATTCCCAAGTCCTAGCAAAAGTACACAGAGTCTTGAAACCAGCAAAGACAACTCAAGTGACAAGCAAATCTTAGAGAAGAAAGAATCAGCATCCACATCACCAATGGCTCATCAACTACTTCAGGTGATTGATGTCCTGCAAACAGTGGATGATGATGATGGCAAAGCTAACCAGGCTTCTCATGTGTCTTTGTCACATGGTACCCCTGTTCCCGAAGGTTTTCCATATGTACAAGGCACTGCTTCGTACCACAGGACTTCACGACGCAGTCGCAAACAGAACATGAGTCCAGTGAAGGTGGTTTGCTCACATTCAACATCCCAAGACAGGTCATCTTCAGGTAGATGTTGAATCCTAAGACTAATTCGTGAGACTAATTCCTAACTCCTGAGACTAGTTCTTGTAGATTTTGCTCTGTTTAACACCAGACAATTTTACTCATCCATGGAGACGGCTTCAGTGATAAAAGGAGTTAGGACAAACTGCGAGGCAGCGAGCCATGCAAGTGACGTGAGCGAGGCATGGCTGCAAGCCATGCGAGCCACAACTGCAAGTCATGTGAGCCATGGCTGCGAATCATGCAAGCCAACATGGCGAACCATGCAAATCAACATGCGAGTCACATTGTTATTGAAAAGCTAACCGTTTTAAAATTTGCATGGCTCGCATGGCTTGCTGGCTGGCAGATTGTCCAGTCCTGATAAAAGGGTTAAATTATTATCATATTTCAATCAGGATTTAAAAAAGGAATCTTGTGAGGTGAAACGTGGGTCCATTTTTTATTGGTGTTACATTAGCTGTAATAGTACATTGTCAGTATTTGGATTTGGAATTGTTTTCAATTTAGTGCTGGAAAACTACAGAAAATAATACTTATTAAAATTTTTCTTGTATGAAACAAGTGGACAAAGGCAAATTAAGTTGTGTAAGAAAGATTTGAGAGCTAACATTTCAAGTGTTAGACCCTCAGAGCAAATAATCCAAGGAGTTGTGTTTTGTTACTGGTTTATGTAGGGGATAGGGGAACTTTACTATTGGTGGAACCATCCAAAACAAAAGCATACGATCAAATGAGTTAATTACAAGGCTTATCACATACGGGGCAAAATAATTACTGATTGCTGACTGGCTGAGATGGAGGGCATTTTTTTATAACCTTGAAGGCACTTTTGGTAATCAAGAGGGCATGATTACTTGATCCTGATTGGTTAACAGTCGGTCAGCCAGAGCAAGCAAAGTTACAAATACACATGATGTTTTAAGCGCTATTTTACGTGTAGTTGATAGCAAGGATTTATTGAATTGATCTTTAACCAAATGTAGGCATGTTAACAAGGAGGCAGTGTGGCTCAGTGGTTAGGGTGCTTGCCTTGAGATCGGGGGATCCCGGGTTCAAAACACGCTCTGACCACTGGTTGAATTTGTTCCTGGTAGTCCCTGGTTCAACTTCTCAGCTGTACTCCTAAATAGCCAACTAGCATGCCTCCGGCCAGTTATTGGGATTCTTAACAGTTGTTGTTGAATGTTCTGTTCTGTCTTGATTGTGTTCATGGGCCCTGAAAAGCCCCTATGGGGAGTGGTCAATTAAGTTTGTACCGGTATGTATGTATGTATGTATGTAATTTGAGACTAAAGTGTTCATAAGTTGATTATCATTTGTGGTACATGGCATTGAACTGGCTTCTCTTAGTTACACTTGACAATGTAATTTTCAGAGTTCCCAAAGCAACTACACAAAACCGTTGCTTAAGGTTGGAAAACACATGTGAGGCAGTTACAAGCAAATCAGCAGTAGGGCAATTAAATTGGATACTCAATTTCAAGTTGTTCCTTTTTGAAACCTGTCTGAGAGTTTGTGGTTTTGGGTTTGTTTCTTTTTTAAAGGGAGACCGACAATCAGAGAACACCCAGAGTTAATGAGAGTTCCTCCACCAGTGTTAGCGTCATCTCTTGAGCCTGAGTTTCTTGTTGTACCCACCAGCAGTTATTCGTATGACAGTCCTCCAGCATCAGTAAGTGGTCAGGTTGGCAAGGATGAAATCAAAAAGAGTTCCGAAATTCTGTTGGACAAAAGGAAAATATTAACACCATCTCAAGATGCCAAAAACAGTGTTACTGCTGTGTCTGATGTGGGCAATGCAGTTGAACCACGAGAAGGTCAAGGAAAAAGAAAGGGATCACTTGAAATGGGTGAAGCTGATAGCTGTTGTTCCAGCAATATTACAAAACCACGAGAAAATACAGCACAGTCCAGTTCAACTACTTCCTCTTTAAACAACCAGCAAACAGATGTTACAGTTGACTTGAACGGTTTGTCTTCATCGCCCCTCAGTCCTAAAAAGAGATTTACAGGGACAAGCCCGCTAAACTCTGACATGGGTGTGCCATTCTTATCCAAAGTCCAAAGTTTAAGCCCTCATAAAACACATTCACATAGAAATGACTCCGTTGTTATTTCAGTGCATAGTGCAACTCAGCCTGTATCAGTAGCAACAGTAGTTTCGCCAATTGAGCATTCTAAAGAGGTGTCCTCAGTTACATCAACATCTAATCATGTGAGTTGTTCCCAGTCAGCACCTGTGACAGTCATTTCTTTGTCAAGTTCAGGTGAAACCTCAGCTGTTCCAGGAAAAAAAATAACAACACCTACATCAAAAAAACCCATTATTCTCTCACGGCGCTCTTCTCAGAGTGGTGAACAGAACATTCCACAGGGACTGGTGGTGCTTGTGCCGACCATAGAGGATGCTAAGCGGCTAATAGCATCCTCTGGTGTACAATCTGATGGCCACACCCCTGTGTTGGTACCTCAACACATGTTAAGTGAAGTTCATTCTAAAAGAATTGTTACAGAGGACCAAATGGAAGCACACCCTCAATTGCTTGGGAAGCGATCACGTGATGGGGCATCTCCTACTTGTGGCACACAGTCAAAGAGACCAGCTTTTGATTCAATTATAATTGAGTGATGGCAAGCACAGGTTATAGTAGCCTAAGATTACTAACTATAGCATCAGTTTTCTTTTCAATGAAATAAGCTCTTGGTTGATTATTAATTTTTACATTGACACTGACAGATTATTTAAATAGCTGTCATCTGAATCAAGGGCTTGTGAGAGATCTTTGAAAGAGGTAGCTTGATTCCCTTTCAAAATAACTTAAATGACTCACAATACTATTGTTTCCACTCTATTTGCTTCCATTCTGGAGGTACATGTAAAGATACTTTTTAAATGCCTGTTTGGATAGCAGTGCACACTTTAAAGAATGACTATAAATTAATCAGTAAACTTGGTCACTCTTTCTGGTATACATGCTGTAGTGCAGTGTTGTGTTTCTCACATTTTTGATGTTGTATTTGTACTGTAACTAGATATCACAGAAGGCAGGAAAGTTTATTCTAAGATCTTCTTTTGGGGATCAGCCATGTGTCACTTTGTCAGTTGTTCATTGTGTTCTGTCAAACCTGATTTCGTTGGGTTGTGTCAAACCTGAACAAGTAGTTGATGCACTTAACATGTTGAAGTTTCATGTGCTTGTCCATACTCATATTTTGTGGTCATGTCAACCCTTTATCAGCATGTCTTTTTTGTTTGTCAACATATCTCATTTTTTTTACTGTGTTCATTCATTAGTGGAGCCAACTCACCATCTTTCATTTCATTTGTTCATTTAGTTTATTTGTGTTACCCTGCAAGGTAATTTTATACAATTATGAAAAGAACACAGAGCTGCATGATTTAAGCAACAAGGTAACATACTGGTGAAAATTGGTGCATGTTTAGACCAGAGTATGTAAATACTGATCTTATTGAGACTATAAAATAGTATTTATTAAAAGTATACCTATAGTGTAAATCTAGTCATGTATTTTCTGTTATCCCAACCTGGATCTAATGAGCCAGCAATCACTCCTGAGAACACTCTCTTCTCGGGGAGGAAACGCGACTTTGAGTGAGCAGTGGAAATCGAGCCTAGGGGTTGCAGAGTACATTTGAAAGGGGAGGGGGATAGGTTTTTTATATGGATCACAGAAGTGTGAGGGGTGGGGGAGAGGTATGCCCTCCTTCCCAATGGGCACGGAATGTAGACTTTGGACTGGTTAACACTGAAAATACTGAAATACTTCCTTCGAACAAAGTGTAGGCTACCTGTAGCCTCTTGTTTTAAGATTCTTTTGTTTTCATTCTAGTCGTTTTTAAGAACAACAAAAGAAGCAAGGTGACATACCATAACAACTACCCGGTGTGGCTAACGTATCACACATGTGCACAACCATTTCACCGGGTCAATTGACAGCCATGGACAGCTGTTTCGGGCTCCTTCTTACTTCATTTAAGGAAGAATATCTTTTTCAATCTAAACCAGGCCACAAAAGATAAGTTTAATACAAAAAAGGGCTAAATTGGAACAGAATGTCTTTTCTTTTCATCTTATCCTGGTTAGCCTGTGGTTTAGCTTTTTTTATGTGACAGACCATTTAATTTGAGGCACTGCTAAAATAACACCGTTTATACCGTATTCATAAATGGCGGCCAAAAAAAATAGTCTTTTTGCTAATCAGCATCACTATCCTCACTTTGGATCAAAAATTTTTTTGGATTTTGTTTGTGCTAATGAGGCTGGTGAGGATGATTAGCATAGAGGCTAAAGAGTAATTTATTTATTTATTTATTACAGAGAGAGCTAAAAGACGTTTTTGAGCCTCCAATATTTCGATTAGCAGCATAATTTTTTAATTAGCCCACATTGGGTGTGTTTTCAAGAGCGGTTTTTCAGGTCGCTTAGCAAGTTCCTTTCTCAACTCGCTTAAAGTTACGTGAGTCGGAAAATTTCAATAGAATTCTCATTAAAACCAGGTAGCTTAAGCGAGTTGGCAATTGGCCATTTTCGATATATTAAAATTCAGCTTGAAAGAGAGGTTTAGAGGACGAAGACAAAGGAAAGTGGATGATATGTTAAAATCTTTCACATTCCCATTGTTTTTGTCCTCTCTGTCTCACTTTCATGCTGAATATTGATATTTCGAAAATGACCTATGAATTTCGGCCAAGGAGGAGTAGCTTTACGGTTATTCAAATTGGAAATACAACAGGTGTGCTATTTTTATTATTGCATTAGCACGTGCTCTCTCGTAATTTAATCTTACCCGTGAAAACACGTATCATTCGTAAGTCGCTTAACGCAGTCTCCAAACAAAACACCTTCAGGAATGTTTAGCGAGACAGCGGTTGCCGTGAAAACACACCCATTATTAGTCTCGTGCGCCTCAAGCAGACAGCGATGTGATAGTTTTTAAACAACTGTTATGCGCCGATCAACTCGAAACTTCAACACCCCCTCCCCCGGCAAAGCCCGGGCATTTGAACTTTTGAAGATTGGATCGCGGCCAAAATGGTGTTCAAATGCCCTACCCTATCGTCGGATTTGTCTCTCATACCCTACTAAAGAACAATCGTCGTCAGCTCCTGCCGTCTTTAATAAAGACCATTTGAAGACCTTTTTTGTAAGCCAATCGCTCACAAATGCTACATCTCTTCCTTTAAACTCTTCCATCTCGTCCAAACACGTGTTTCATAGATGTTAGCGACTTCGGCGCCCGAAAAAAAATCATTTGAAACCTGACACTTCCGGTTCCATTTTCCCAACCCCACGCCGGCAAAGGTCAAATTCCCCACTCCTCGGGCACAGAGGATAGTCAAATGTCCGTGGTTTGCCCGGGAGAGGGGATGTTGAAGTTTCGATTTGATCGGCCCATTAGTAAATATAGACATAACCGACGTTCCCGGAGTTTTAACTTTATTGTAAAACAAAATGGGAAAATGAAATAACCGAATCCAAAGTTCTACTACTGATCTTTTAATTTTATTTTGGCTCCTACTTTTGATCAGGGATACTCTGAATCTTTTTTTGATAATGATTTGAATAATAAAAAGTGTAAGAATGAGTTCTCTCATTCACTATTATGAATGATTAGAATGACGACGATGCAGTTCCATTTTCACTTCACCTCCAAGACGCGAAAACGCATCATGAAATTTCTGGTTCACTGTTGAATGAACTGCGATAGGAAGCCTTACAATTGTGTTCGTCAAAGCGTGAGTCAAGTGAAATATGGTAGCAGTTATGATGTAAACCACGTAAGCAATGGCTGCAATTATTGTTCCAAATAACACAATGGGAACAAATACCCCGAGCAGGGATAGAAGCCCAATCGCGAGGACACCACCTTGGAAAAGTAGAAGCGAAAAAAGCACGAAAATTGAAGATCCCGCCACGAAGGCTAGGAAAAGAAAGAACGGAAGAAAGCCAGTGATTATGAACGTTCCTAGAAAAACAAAGGCCACTGGGTGTCGCTGAATTGTGTGCATGAATGTTCTCACTTTGTTGATCGCTTCGCAGTTGCACAGTTTCTTGATCTGGCCTCTCATTGCGTGAAGATATGAATCCAGCCAGGGAAACAAGAGATCGCTTTCAATCATTGCACGAGGAATCCTGAAAGAGAAATCAATGAGACTTTTGCCATCATCCTCCTCCTCAGAGCTTTCCCCAAAAAGTTGTGCGGCTATTTGCAGTTCGAGTGTTGTAAAATGAAAATGCGTGTAATGATCTAACTAATCGCATCACACAGAAAGAGAACTGAACTTACCAAAACAAGAAACAAATAATTGCATCCTACCTATCTTTGCTGAGGGTAAACACTCTACTGAATTGGAGTTGCTTTTCCTTTGCTATTTTGTGATTGACTAGTTGCTTGGCTTCGGGTGAAAGAAATACTGACAAATTTTCAGTAGCTCTTTCACCCGTAGCCAAGCAACTAGTTTCTATCATCATTACCACGGGCGTACGACACCTTGGAAAATCTATAGTTGGATTGACCGCGCGCGCCGTGATATCCAATGGAGCGTGGCACTCACTTACCCGGATAAAGTCTTGTAAACATGTGGAATAAGGACATCTATGAACGTGGTAATAAAAGAGTGCGTAACATAAAAATAACGTGAACTTTTTTTGTGTGTGTTGTCCCTACCTTCGCCTAATAAGATATTCTTCTGTTCAATTAACTCTCGTGACAATAGGAAGAAATTACGTCATAAACCATGATTGAGCTCTTTTCTCATCGATCGCTTTTTTTTTTAACTAGAGAAAGAATCTTCTTTAAATCAATGAAGGATTCAGGTTAATCAGCATTCATGCTCACACATTTCTCAGATATCTACTTATCATGCGCACATTCATTGTGCTCCGTACATTGCATGAACTCTGGGAAATAAATTGTGCTTTTAATCGATATCGCGTTATGGGTTAGAAACTAACCACTCGCTTTATCGGTTAGAGGCTAACCACGCCTTAGGTGAAGCGTTTTTATCGCTTTCATATTTAAAATAAGCTAAGCTAGATCTAAAATAACCGGCATTCCCCTCCTGCTCTTTCTGCCCGGGAGCACGTTTTGGAAGTCGGTCAGTTTTCTTGCCTGAATCAGCAGCTGGACGAAAAAAGAAAAGAATCCATTTTTCCGATTATTTCATGATTGACTATAACAATGCAAAAATTGTTACAAACATTGATTCAGAAATTTTGATGAAGAGACTTATTCTGTCGACGGTTACACGGGGATCCCGTGAGGGGAAATTTGCGAGCACTCCTTGCAGGAGTCGAGAATATAGGAGACTCGTGGGAGCTTGGTCACGAGGGAGCTAGGATGTTTTCGGGTAAACTCGAGTCACCATGGATAAAGTAAATCTTGTCATTTCATTCACTGCGGAATAAATAAGATCTCCTTTGTTACAGGAATTCTAGTTATTACACTTCGTGACCTTTATCTAAATACTTCAGTAAGTACGCGTTTTATTTGATACTAGTAGGAATTGTAAAAATACCATTGAGAGATAATTACAGGGTTGGTTGCATGGGGCGAGAAAAAGATATAATTATTTTCGCCTCGGCGCTGTGCTTCTGATACATTTCATGCTGGAGAAGCTGAAGGGATATTCTATCGCGGGATTATTTTAACTGTTTTAGCCGCGAGTACTAGTTCTTGTTCATATAATCCCGCGACAAAATATCCCGCCGGCCACGTAGACTTGCTCACAAGTCGAGCTTTTGAGCGCGACAGAGAGAGCGAAGCGCGATCGTACGAGCGAGCGAACGCTCGTGCCGGGTCCTACCACACCAGAAAACCAAGCGAACGACTTTGAGAAGGTCAAGCCGGCCACGCTGCCAGGCGTCTGTCTTTTGTTTGAGCCTGCGATATAAGGCCAATGTCAGCGACTTTTTACCCACAAGCCTTTCCGAACTTATTCCTTTCTCCAAGCCGACATCAAAATGGTGGGTTTTAGGAAAATACATCTACAAGATCTCTTTCCATCGAAACTTTTGTTTGGTTAACAAAGTTAGGTGCTTTTGAAAATAAATCCTGCATACTCATTCTTTCTGTTGACTTACGGAGTCCCTTTCATATTCGCTGCTTCAGTCGACTAATAAAGTGAAAAAAAGGTGCTGCCTTTTACTTTCAATTGAGTTTTTTTCTTCAAGGTACATTTGTCGGATTGGAATTCCTGTGATATCCGAAAATCGCTTTGTTCGAATATTGAGTGGCACTCCTGAAAACTGCAAATTCCATTGCGCCACAAAATGTTATGTTTTATGCAGCATGTTGTCAGAAATAAGATTGATATTATTACTTTTTTTTTACACGGTGCAACTAGGTTGTTGTCAAAGTTAGTTTAAAAATGAGCTCAAATGGTTAATTCCCTCCAAAGGTGAAGGTTAAAGCACACGAGCTTCGTGGAAAGAAGAAGGAAGAACTTTTGAAGCAGCTCGATGAGTTGAAGACTGAGCTGTCACAGCTGAAAGTCGCCAAGGTGACAGGGGGAGCTGCTTCCAAACTGTCCAAAATGTAAGTAGAATAATTTGAATGCCATATTTTTCATGTATACAGGAATTCCAAATTTCTTTGGACATCTAATACGAAAAAACTTATTTAACAACAATTCCTCTAAATTGAATTGTCTGTGTATAGGGAAGACATCGTTGACGTCATCTATTGTCATTAATGTGCCAACCAGAGCCTCATTGGCTGTCGAAACATTTGAATAAGAAAAGCAATCTTTGTAAACAGATATCTTCCCTATTATTTACAAATACCAGGGGTTATGTTTATGCAAACGATGGCCGTGTAGCACTTATATTTCAACAGCACTAACTGTGCAAGGGTGATGTGAATTGCTATTTTCTACCCATGGTTCCCTGATCTGGTTCTCTGACCAGGGTTCCCCACCCTGGTCAGAGTTTTTCTCTGTCCTTGAGTGGGCCCATTTCCATTAGTGGGGCTAACGCTCACATGGTTTTACATGGGTACAAAATAGCACTTCTTATCACCTCATAGGTAATCCAATTATTTACAAAGCTGACTTTTCTTTGTTCTCAAACTTTTTTGATGTCATCAGTTTTACTTTTAGACAAAAATGGGCATATTTCTGATGTGCAAGCGTGTATTTCAAAAATAGAAATGGCTGAAGTGTTCATTTTGACAGTTTTTTTTTTATAGATAAACAATAAAAGTCAACCTAATTAAAGTGATACTATGATTTAAAAAAATAATTTTTTTTCCTTGGACTTCAAAACTATGTTAAGGAAACACTAAGTGACCCAAGGTTCCAGATTTTTAAACTTGTGTTTTGCATACATAATAAACTGCATTTATACACTGAAATTGTAAGCTATTGAGTCAATGACATGCACGTTTCCCTTGATCCAACCCCCTGAGGTCCAGTCAGTCAGTTTTGGATGTGAGTGATGGTGGACCGTGAAATCCAAAACTTACACTCAAAGTAAATAGCCTTTGGATAAAAATCAAAGCTAAAAATTCTGCCAGGCAGGTGTTTAAGCTAACACACTTTCAAAATCTGAAGGAAAAAAGGAAGTGATTTTTTTTTATCATAGTACCACTTTAGCTTTTAATTAAAAAACTACCATAGCTCATTTGTTTATATTTTTCAAAATAGAAAAATTGTCCGAAAATCCATTGCCAGAGTGTTGACTGTCATCAGCCATTCTCAACGCCAGAACCTTCGCAAGTTCTACAAAAAGAAGAAGTTCAAACCTCTTGATTTGAGGCAAAAGAAGACCCGTGCTATGAGACGTGCACTTACAAAACATGAGGCATCCCGCAAGACCTTGAAACAGCGCAAAAAGCTTGCACATTTCTCATTGAGAAAATATGCAGTGAAAGAATAAATCAGTTGTGGGATAATAAAACTCTTGTATAAATGACAAATTCTGTGTTTTAATCCCTGTGTTATGAAGTAGTTTTTCCAAAGTTTGTCCTTGTAAATCAAGAGCTATTTGGACAACCACAAGTGACTTCTATTGGGTGTTTAATAAATGCCATCAATTTCCAGCCTAATTTCCAGTAATAAACACCACATAATATAATAATGTTGAAGTTCAAATGAGGCCTTTAACAACTGTAGAAAAAGTTTAAAATTTGAGCTTTCATTGATCAACGGAATCATCAGGGATAAGAAAATTATTTTAAAGTAAAATGAGCAAAATGTAAAATGTATTAAATACCATGTGACTAAAATAACGTGTGAATGTAACGAGCTAACAAGTGAATGTCAGAGAAAAGAGTCTCTCAGGTATGCTAACACAGTCGTTACTCCTTTGATTCCGAAGCTGGCCTGAACTGGCCATACTTGGTATTTTACACTGTCTAACACCAGACGATTTTACTCATCAATGGGGAACCCCTGGGAGTCAATGGGTTAAATAACCATTGTTAAAACAAAAGGTCAGCGAATTTGCTACATTTTTCTCTGGAGTTGAGAGTAAAATGCTTTCAATAGGTGTAAATTTGCAGGATCATTTTCTTGTACAATGCTCTTGATTTCAGTGCCTTTATAGTCTTTGTTTTGACCTGCAGAAATGTTTCTTCACAAAGGAGTTTTCGTTATTGAAGTGTTCTCATACGTCATGATCGTGCATTATAAACGTGTAGTCCTACTGATGCATTGTTGGTTTTAGTTGTTACACATGATTTGGTGATGTGAACACAAAATGATCATATCTCAAGATCCTGTACATTTCTGAGTGGCTAAACCACAGGATCAACATCCTCGTACATGTTGCTCACATACATGTATACATACATACACATACATATTCTTTTTGTTAAGGCAGGTTGGTCTGGGGCAATCCGAGGGCTGGTGTGGAGCTGCACACACACTTTTTTGTGAACACACACTCTTTGACAATCTCTCTCCCACAACACCACAGAGCAGACATGCAACAGGGACAAGTGCCCCATTTCTAACACCAACCTGTGCTGACAAGGAAATGCCATCTACAAAATCACATTGTAACAACTGCAACCAACAATTTGTCGGTAGCACTACATGTTTCATACATGTTGGCCTCTTTAATTTTGAACTTCAACGTTATCCAAAATATTACTAAAGGACAACATGAAACACTAATTACTACAGAATTAACTGATTAGAGGGTAATGTGAAGTGCTTGTTTTGTACCCCATATGAACCATGTGAGCGTTAGCCCACCCACGACCTTCGGGTTAGATCACCACTTCTCTACCCCCTGAGCTACAAGGTCAGACAGGAGCAGGCCGTGGGAACTGAAGATGTTGCACAAATAATAATTATAAAATAGATTATATGTCAAAATGAAATGAAGGACAGCAGGTTGAAGCCAAACAAAAAAATATATTGTTCATAACCTTTTTTATCAGATAATTTCTTGTAAAAAGTGAAGGAGCAATGAAAGTTTTGTGGGGAAGGCTTGATTAAGAGTTCAGTTGGAAAGAGGGGCTCCTGCCTTTCCTCAAGTGAGGGATATATAATTTGGATTGCTGTTGGGTTTTGATAAAAATAATGAAAAAGTAGCAAGTATTCCTGTGGGATTAAAGAGCTCTAAAGAGATGTTCCTCCGTTCTGGAAAAGTTCCCCTTGATATTTGTGTCCAACATGCCTAGAAAATTATTTGGCCAATCTCTTTGTTTCCATGTATGCGAATGAAACAGTTGACTCGGAAGACTGGTCACTCTACTTTACTGGGATTGGCTAAAAGTAGCAGAAGGGTATTGTACCTAGCAAATTGTATCAGGGGTCTTGAAGGGAACCTCCACTTCAACAAGAAATAACTTCAAATCACAGGAAATAACTGTTACAGTCACTTCAATCTGAAATATTTTCAAAGGAAGTATTTGTATCTGAAAGAAATAAGTTTTAGAATCGCCTATTTTTGTTTTCAAATTTTGTGGGCGCTGCCATCTTGAATGATTGTGATGTGTTCCGGTTGCCCTATTGTTATTAAGCTCTTTGTGTCAGGACAATAGGACAACCTTAACACGTCACAACTATTCAAGATGGCAGCACCCACAAAATTTGAAAGTGAAAATAAGCGATCTTAAATTTCATTTTTCCTGATATAAACACTTTTTTTAAAACAAATTTTGAACAAATTTGTTTGTAAACTTAATTTCCTTCGGTTTAAACTTATTCTGTAATAAGAGTGGCCATTCCCTTTAAAACTTCCTTGAGATATCATTGTACGACTTTACTCTCTTTGCCCCTAAGAGAAACTGACTTTAACCCATTGACAAGTAAAATCATCTGGCGTTAGACAGTAAAATACTAAGTATGGCCGGTTTAGGCAGGTTCAGGTGTGAAAGGGTTAATAGGACAGGTTTTATGTGAGTGATTAATGAAATTAAAGTGCCCATCACCTCAGCAAACTTTTTCCCAGGCATTATTTATTCTACGAAATCATCCTAAGTACATTGTGTAGTCTTTAAAACCCTTTAATTGAAAATTTACTTTTTATTCTCTTTGAAAGATGGAAAAAGTGGTTGTACTTTGATCGATAAGCAAGTATTGAAAACAAAACGGGCTTGACGTCACAAATTAATATTTGCATTCAATAGGTTACTTGTTGTTGAGAACAATGTAGCTAAATGTCAAAATTCATGGGAATTCCGCGCAGTTACTAGATTTATTGTTTTGTACACCAAGACTGACAATTCAATGTCTCACTGCATGTTTGCAAAAAAGCGATAATAATATAACATTTAATGTTATTATTGCCTTGAGGAACAAATTTTTATTAGGTCCAGTTTGAGTCAGCTATGAAATAGCAGTAACCAGAATTTGACGTTTTAAAGTAACAGGAATGAAATGTACAGAGTTGTGTAACCAACTTCAGTCCCATAATTCTATTCGTGAACTTCTTGTGTTTGGACAGTTCATGGTGTCTTCTGTCCTTTTTCTTTTCACCTCTTGTTTTCTGCAGGCCTTGGTCTAGCGTCGCATTTTCAGCAATTCTCTACCCTCCATGAAGAGTTGAAATAAACACAATGGTATCATTTTCTTGTATTTCATATTCTAATTCACCCTGAAGAAAGCAATAGTAAAATTAATGTAGACGTTAACTCATTTTAACAATCAGGGTTGCCACAGTCAGGGAAATTTTGTAAAAAGGCAGGGAAAATCTTAAAATATTGTCAAAGTCAGTGAAAGTCAGGGAATTTTATTTTTGGTAAACAGTTCTAATTACAAGATTTTGCGCACAAAATCCTGTGAAAAGTGCAAAGAAATCAAAAACTAAAAGAAACAAATAATATTGGTGGTCTTCAGTTTTTTCAAGTTTCAACCCATTTCCATCCTCTCCATCTATGGATGCAAATTACAAAGAATAGCTTTAGTGCACTTCAATTGTTATTGGCAACAAAACTGTGCCATTATTTTTTGGTCTTGACTGATGCAAAGATGTAATTTAATATTTTGAAGTTTGACTGAAATAGTGCGACACTGCCCTTTAAACATGGCATAAACATATGCAAATTCATCATTGAATCACCACACCTCTTCCAACAATAAACAATAATTTAAAAATCTAATCCCTGAAACACAAGCCTGCTAAATCGGACCTTGACCTGTAAGTCAAATAAAATCTCCATACCATAAGCTCCCAGTCTGCCTCATTTATCAAAACCAGGATTCCTGGTCGTCTAAAAGAAAGGATGAATGTAAACCATATGTCAGCACAACTTGGGAAAATTTAATTCTCAGAAAAAGGAGGATCAGAAGACTGCTATTATTATATGGGGTGCAGGGATGAGACAGCGGTGAGAGCACTCGCCTCCCACCAATGTGGCCTGGGTTAGATTCCCAGATCCGGCGTCACATGTGGGTTGAGAGGTTTTCTCCGCGTACTCCGGTTTCCCCACTCCTCAAAAACTAACATTTGATTTGATTTGTGTTAATTGTTGATTTTCAGTTTACAGTGTCCCCAATTAGTGCTGCAACGCTAGGACGACTAGACACTTAAATAAAGTTCCTTTCCTTTCCATGCAAGGAGAGTCTCCTTCGATCTTCCTAGAAAAATCGGGAAGAGGAAGAAGACTCTGCCAGCTGCCTCGACTTTCTTTGATTTACCGCTCATTCAAAGGAATGGATAAATCAGTCCAGTTTCAACTTGTCAAACCTGTTTTTTTAATTTTTGCTCATGATCAATCCCCACATGTCATCAATTTTATTTTTTTTTAAAGTTACAACAGTGTGAAAATTTTTAACTCTAAATTCACATGAGTACTTCCTCCGTAAGTTGGTTACAGAATCTAGTCTGCCAGAAACCGATAAATTTTTAGTAAAAAATGAAATGGCTATCTTTAGTTTCCAAGGAAATGACTCCTTGGTTGTTATGTGCTTGCCAGAGTTGTTCGAAAATATCCCAACTGTAAAGTAAATGTGTTCTTTTTGTGGTTTTGCGGCTACTCTTCGCACGTGACTGACAGCCAAATACATTTGAATTTTTAATGCATGCACAATACAAAATGTCGAGGTGGCTGGCAGAGTCTACTTCCTCTTCCCGATTTTTCTAGGAAGATGGAAGGAGACTCTGCTCACAGGGTACTGCTGTTAGTGATCTGGCCCATTTTAACCCTTCACCTCCCAAGAGTGCCGGTTGTAGATGTTACTTTTAATGCCAGACAATGGTATTAATCAATGGTGAATCCCTGAATGCTGTGAAAGGATTTAAAGTCCATCGAATAACTGACAATAAACCACACGATCCAGTGGATAACTCCACTACTTTTATTAGGGACCTTTAGATCGGAGAACGAGGATGACTACAAGTACGAGTTTTCCGTTCTGAGTACGCACACTTCGAAAAATGTTGGCCTCCAAACCTCATGCGCATGCTCAGTACAGAAATTCGTACTGGTAGTCGTCCTCGTTCTCCAATCTAAAGACCCCTATTATCTACTTGATAGTAACTTATTGGCTGGATAGCCCTGTGGTGGATTTGGCTCTAGGTTTATCTTATGAATGATGCATATGTTTGTGGTTTACATTTTTTCTTGGTTAAAAATATTTCAAACCAGTTATCTTTGTCTAATATTCATTATCATATTCTGAAACAAAGGAAAATCAAAATTGAACTGGTTTAAATTAATTAAACTCAGGCAAAATGTCCCCATTGACCCATTGACCCCTGAGAGTGAGTCTTACTTACTCTTACTTACTAGTCTTACTCCATCTAATGCCAGATGATTTTACTCGTCAATGGGGGCATCCTAGGGCGTTTGAGGTGTGAATAAGTTTAAAAATTTTGAACCAGTAAAAAATTTCAACTACAACACGTCCACACAGAGGAGGGTTTTACTAAGCATTGTAAGCACTGCTCTTGTACAGTAAAAGAACTGAGTGTTTTATTTGTGCTCAAAAATGAACTTAAACCTGAGAAGCAGTTTGCAAGCACAAAGAGACTGCAATTACTTTTTGACTGTCATTGAGTTTAATGGAACATTAACCCATTCACACCTCAAACACGCTAGGATGCCCCCCTTTGATGAGTAAAATCGTCTGACATTAGACAGTCACTCTCAAGGGTCAATGGGTTAAGCTATGGTGAAATCGTCACAACCATGGATACATGTATTAAAGCAAGACAAAAATTTGTTTTGAACAACACAAAATCACAAAATAGTCAATTGATCAAAACCCTAGAATGTAAAAGGGGTGTCTTGAAAACAAAGACCCTTGAGACCCCCAAGACTCTAAGCCTAAAAGCCAGGCCTCTGCTTGGTTTTTAGGCTTAGGGTCTTGGGGTATTAGGGGTCTTTGTTTTCAAGACACCCATGTGTAAAAGGTGCAATCACTTCTTATTCTTCATTATCCCCTAGTTTAGTCCCTGCTATCCTGAGTAGTTTTTTTGTCCAATTAATTTCCTTACTTTACTGCCATCTCTTCTATATTTTGTGGCAAATAAATAAATGCTTGTTGCAAGTGGTCTAAGACAGTTGCTCGTCCAAGTATGAAATCTACTTGTCCTGGATGACTGGACAGGGTTTTCTCTAGCACTGTTACCTAAATTCTTTAAACACATGAACTTCTTTCAGTTTCCTAAACTACCAGTACATTTAAAATTTCCTTTTTCTCTGGTGACCAATGGAGCAGAAAAACCATAATGCCGTAATAAATCATTAATAATTTTACAAGCCCTATCCCCAATTTGACCCACGTAAATAAAATAGTGAATTTTAACCCAAAAGTTTTGCAAGTTTCCATGTAGGTGTTCTTTTGTTTGCAATCAATTAGGCTTGTTTAAATGCAAGACATGAAAATATATTACTGAAAAATGGCCATCTCAGAATAGGGTTTATTCTAGGTCAAGGCCTTTCATTTTGCCATCAGCTGATGTTTTCTTTGTTGAACCACCCGATTTATAGTGTCCGGAAAACTAAGACTTAAGACTCAAGACCTAAGACCTGGAAACCTAAGACCTGGAAAACTAAGACCTGGAAAACTAAGACCTGGAAAACTAAGACTCGCAAAAATAAAACCCGGAACACTGCAATACTTCCCAGCAACTCTAGCTACTGTTTCCTCCATCTTTAGATCGTTCATCCATATAAAGTGAAGCAAGCACACTGTACATGTAATATACCGGTACCTTGTTCTTTATCTTTAAATCCCAACTACGCCAGTTAAAGCAGCTGGTGATTTCAACACTTTTCTAAATTTACTGGAAACGCTTAGGGACTGCGGACCTTGCAATTTAAAAAAACCGAAGCCATCATACATACATGTAATGCTGTTCACTTTTGTTAAGAAATATGCCCTTGGGTGTTCGTTGAACAGCTACCATGTTGGTGCTGCTTGATTCCCACCCCTCCACCCCTCCCCCCTACACACACTTTCTCATGTTTACAAACCGGGTTTTCCAGGTCTTACTTTTCCAGGATCTTAGTTTTCTGGGTCTTAGATCTTAGGTTTCTGGATTACATGGATTAACGATTTGAACGATGGAGGAAAATTACTAATTACCTCTGTTTGTTTGACTTCAGTGAACTGCGGACCACGAACCCAAGTAGCCAGAGTTGTTGGAGGAATATTGCAGTGTTCTGGGTCTTCTTTTTGCTGGTCTTAGTTTTCTGGGTCTTAGGTTTCCGGGTCTTAGGTGTTAGGTCTTAGCTTTCCGGACAGCCCTCAATTTATCTTACTGGTACAATCTAAGGTAGCAAATTAAGTGCAGAAAAAGATTGCCTCTCACACTGAGTCCCCTTGTACAAAGAGTTCTGGTCTTTCTTTTAGCAAGTTGTCTTTGATCCACACTAATAATCTTTTAATGTTCCCTGTAAAAGAATTAAAAATCATTAATGATAAATTAAGAAGGGGTACAGAAAAATGTATTTTGACTTTGTGAAACAGATTTACAAAATAATAAAGACATGAGCCTATTTCTCCCTTATCACTGGAAGGAGGTCATTTTAGATTTAAATTCCCTTTATGTCCCACGATCTCTTCCACCACGTACCTCCTACCTTGTTTTAAAGGGCTGTTAGCAAAACCCTGACCGGACCGGACCGGACGGGACCAGAGTGGATTGGATCAGATCGGACTGGACCGGATCGGATCGGATTGACAAAACACAGACTGGATCAATAACAAAATCCCCGCCAAAAGTAGATGGTCACCAGACAACGTGCTGAAGACAGGAGACTCGTCAAAATTTTTTTTTTTTTTTTCAGAGGTGATTACAGACTCTGAAGCGGAATTATGAAAGATGTGACGAATTGACGTCAAGAAGTGAATTGACTGCGTATGCAACGGTCTGCTCATGAAAACTAACAACAATTTTTTACTTAACCCGTCCCTGACAATTGCACAATAGCTTGAATTAGCAACAGAAAGGGAACATCAGTTGACGAAAGGAGAGCCTGCAGAATAGTTGGGATTCTACTCAAATATGACGTAATATGGATATTTTTGCTGCGCTCACCATCGTCAACTGACATTCCCGTTGTGTTGCTAAATCAGGATATTGTGCATTTTGGAGGGACTGGGGTAAAGTAAAGAATTGTCGTCAGTTTTCGTGTTTGAAAAAGAAGACCGTTGTGTACACAGTCAATTCGCTTATTGACATCAATTCATCACATCGTATCTTTCTTAATTCCGCTTCGGAATCTATAATCACCTTTGGAAAAAAAACATTTCGACGAGTCTCAAAAAATGAGGAGACGACTACATAAGAGAGAAAGGCACAGAATTTGAGCTCGTTGTCTGGTGTTATTGATCCGGTCCGAGTTTTGTCAATCCGATCCGATCCGATCCGGTCCGATCCGGATTTTGCCAACGGCCGTGTTAAAGTTGCTCAGAAAATATTTTAGGATTTTCAAAGGAAAATACAATCATGCAACAGAAAATACTGTGACTAACATTTAATACAAGACGAAAGCAGGGCGTAAAGCTAAGTTAGCTCTAATTTAAATAATTGGACTCACATGGATTCTCGTTCTTTGGTAAGACAACTTCGTGTTTCTTTACTTTGTTGAACAAAAGTTCTGCTCCACCGCTGAAAAGGAAAGAGAAATTCAAGGAAAAACTTAAGTAAATACTCTAAGGCAAATGATTTCTTATCAGAGCAGCAACATAGAATACCTAAAATGGACGGATATTTTCAAACCATCCGCCATTTTGAAATTCCTGCGCTTACGAAACTGATTAACTTCCGCTGAACAAAATGTCGCGAAATCTAGAATTAGTCACCAGGCTGTCGATCAGCATAATCCAATATGGGAGTTTAATTTTCTAAATTTTTCAACGTCCATCCTCTTCACGACAACGGAATATATTTTATCAGAGCAATCCTTCCTATTTCTTTCTCCAGCTTCCTGGGAAAGAAATTGGAGGCACACTAAATTCGGCGTCTATCCAGTGTATCGCAAAAGGAGAAATATGCCCAATTATTAAAAACTGGATAATTGGATAATGCAATTCGAGAGTTTTGATTGGCTAAGCCATCATGGGTTATGAGCCATTATACCATGATCTACAAACACGGCAAGCATATGCGTGATTTTTTGGGCCTTTTTATTTTTATTGTAGTCTAGTTTCTATATTTGGGGGGCGTTTTTAATAAAACAATTATTCCACTCACGCTTGTTGGATATGAGATGATTATAGCCAACTCGGCGCTACGCGCCTCGTTGGCTATCTATCATCTCATATCAAACGCGCGCTCATGGAATAATTGTTAATTATTATATTTTCTACCTCGGATATTGCGGCGGCTTTCTCATTGGTTCACTCAATCTCGGTTATCAGCTCATATTAGTATACCGTATGACCTTATATGGAAACCGATTGTGTAAAGTGTTGCCAGGCTGGAAACTTATTGGCTTTCGTTTTCAAGTGTCCAAGCTTTCAGAATTTAATGAAAATTTAATAAAACAATTATTCCATTCGCGCTAGTTGGATATGGGACTTGTTTTAGCAAACTCGGTGCTGCGCTTCTCAATTGCTATTTAATTAACAAATCCAACCGGCGTTCATGGAATAATTGTTAATTGTCTTGAATCGGTAAAGATTTCTTCTGTGATGTCAAATTAAATTCATTATCTTGGTAATCAAAATTAACAAAATTGTCAAAATTAGTAACAATGGTTTTCTTTCTCGAAAAAGGATCGCTATGCATATAATGCTCAGGAATGAAGTTTACTGACTGTGAGAACTCCTTGGGTGAGTTTTAATTTTAAATAATCTGTTAGTTTTTGAAAACGAGTGAAACTGTTTTCTTTTATGACAGTTATACAAGTGACATGGACCTCGTCCTTCCAGCATTGCAGAGGAATCTACGCACGATAACAAAACAGTTAAGGTTTTTAAAAATTAAAATTTCAGGCAGGTTTGGACTGAGCAGGAAGTGCTTGAGCTGCTTTATTTTTTAATGATAACAATGTAGTTACAATACAATTTGTAGTGTTCAATTGCAAAAAGATGAAAAAGAAAGCTAGAATAATCCAAAGAAAAGAAAGATATCTGTAAATATATTATTATTATTATTATTATTATTATTTACGATCTCAATTTAAAATACTTATTTATTTATATAATTATGGACGTTTATCATTTTCACTTGTTCATTTTTAACTTGTTTTCGTAATTCAGTAAGCAGAAATTTCTAGCCTTTTAAAATTAAAACCGCTTTCTATTTGTAAAAAAAAAACAGATAAATTTGCAAAAAAAAGACAACTTGCAACTCTATATCTTTCAAGTGTGCCCTCAAGGTACATAAGCGACTGGATTCTGCACCAAAGAAATTTTCTTTTTCCATTTCCGAGAGAAAAAGCGAGTAAAGAAGATCGTCTATTTTTAGATCACTTCCAAGTTTCACAAATGGTCGCCCATAAACACGATTCTTTTGAAGAGATGACTTTTTCCGTTAGTAACTCGGGGACTATCGGAAAAAATCCGAGTGCTCCATTGCGGGAGTCGAGCCTACGACCTTCCGATTACTAGTTCGGATGCTCTACCACTGAGCTACAAGACACTCGTAGGAGCTAGAACTCGGGGACTCTCGGAAAAAATCCGAGTGCTCCGTTGAAGGAATCAAACTTAACGACCTTCCGATTACCAGTTCGAATGCTTTACCACTGCGCTATTAATAGCCACCATTTACGAAAAAGTCGGTACAAACTCGAGAAAAAAAATTTAACAAATAAAGATCGTATCAAAAAAAGTTTATCAACGTATTTTATTTTATTTTATTTATTTATTTATTTATTTATTTACAAAATTCGCCCTGAGACAGGTGGGCATTCAATAGAACACTAAGGTCCCCTGTATAAAATCACATTAACCATTACAAGAAAGCAAGAGAAAATGAGGGGACAGAGAGGAAGGCTCCCGGTCCAGCCCTTGGGATATGTCATGTCCACGAAAGTTATTTTTAGACGAGTGGAAGTCTTCCGAGACGTCCGCATGCAGGTCAACCTTGGTCTGAGGTTTGAAAGAAAAGCAAAGATTTCATGTAATGGCGGACGAAGTGGACTTGACGTTTGTGCATGCGGACGTCTCGGAAGACAGACTTCCGCTAGAACAAAGACATTCGCTCGTCTAAAAATAACTTTCGTGGACATGACATATCCCGGCCAACGCCCTGAGCCTCCCTCTCTGTCCCCTCATTTTCTCTTGAAGAAGGTCAATGGATGAGGGTTGAATGCTCTGTCCCCGAGCCTGCTCCCCACAATATAACAAGATATTGTTCTAAGTTAAGAAATGGAGAGGCGATCAGGATTATGACTCGGTATGAATATTCAGCACTTTATTTCTCTTCTATTCTTGCCAGCATTCGTTGTCTTCCTTCAAGGATCAGGCAAGGAATGAGGCGAGCACTGGGGAAAGTTCTTGTTCGTCTCGGGCGATCACGTGACCATGACAGAAAACTGGAGCGTTTTCAAAGTAGCATGGCAAAGATATTTCGTACCAACAGTCGCGGGAGCCGTGGACCGGAGTCCTCTGGCTTCATAAGCGATGAAGAAGAGCTAGAGGATGAGTTATCGATACCAGAATACTGCAACACCCAGCTGAAAATCGGACTTAGTCCTGCGCATCCAGGAACACTGAAGGCCGAGACTGATGAACCTGTCGAAATTGAAATGACTGTTTTTAAATAAACCTCACAGAGATTAGTGTCAACGAAGGAGAAGGCAGCCGCGCTGGCTAAACAACGTGTTTTTGTCTGTCAACTTAGTTTTGATCATAACTGAAAGTTACTCACTTCCTTATAAAACGCAGGGAAGGGCGCACGCCGGGTTCTGTAAATGTCAGCTTCGTAACGTGCAACAGCTCAGTGTTATTTGCTCCCTTCCCTATTAAAACTTGAAAAAACCATTGTTTTTGCAGATTTTCAAGAAATATCTCACGAAATAAAGTAAAATGCTGTGTAAGGGCATTCGTCAGAAGATCTTCTCTTAAGTCAGCTTAAACTAAATAGTGCGATTCAACATATCTCAGAGACCAAATTCAAGGACAAAATTTTGACAGAATAATGATAATGATAATGATAATGATAATAATAATAATAATAATAATAATAATAATAATAATAATAATATGTTTGAGAATATACGTTCGCTACGCTCTATCTCATTCCCCTTGAACGCGGACATGAGGGCCTAGACTTTCGGTAACTACAACTGAAAAACGGATTAAAACGACAAAGTCAAAAACAGCAGGGGAACTATGAAATGTATTGTTGGTTTTCACTCACGTGATCAACAGCCATGATTTTCAACGAAAACAAAAGGAAGCGTTTGCATAATAATAGAGTTCAATTCCCGGAGGATTTGGTCGGGGCACCAACATGGCCGCCTTTTCTTTGTTTAGGGGCACCAACATGGCGGTCGTGAGGTCATGTGAAAACCGAGAATAAGGCTTCAATTAAGAAAAAACTTTTGTTCACTCTTTGACGGGACCATTGGTACCTAAGTTCCCTTGCGAAGGAGTTACGTTTCTTTGCAAAAGTAATGCGAACCGTTCCAACTTCTGGTTCGCAGACTACATGTCATTTTTCCCGGTCTTTAAAGTGCTACCATATTAACTAACGGCACTAAGCAAGCCAACAAAAGCAGGCAGTGTGGCCCAGTGGTTAGGGCGCTTGCCTTGAGATCCGGAGATCCCGGGTTCAAGACCCGCTCTGACCACTCGTTGAATTTGTTCCTGGTAGTCCCTGGTTCAACTTCCCAGCTGCACTTGTAAATAGCCAACTGGCCAGTTGGGATTCTTAACAATTGTTGTTGATGTGTTCTGTTGTTTCGTTGGTTGTGTTTCATTGGCCCTTAAAAGCCCCTATGGGGAGCGGTCAATTAAGTATGTATGTATTATTATTATAAGCCTTTACCGCGGCCTTGAGTTAAAAAGACACCTGTTTATTTTAACTGGAATTTTCTTATTTAATGGTGCGCCATTATTAACTTTAAAATCTTGAGAGCGAGAACTGGATCGAGGAAAAAATGAATGCGTCAGTGTACGAGGCTGAATTAATATGCAGCACTATGCGTCGCGTCACGGGTGTTTCGGGCTTTAAGACTTTTAAACACGTGACTGGCATAAAGAACCGCATTTACACGCTGAAATTTTAAGCCAATGAGTAAACAACGACACTTTTCCCTAGATCCAACTCTCTGAGGTCCAATCGGTCAGTTTGGAACGCGAGTAATGGCGTACCGTGAACACTTGGACTCATGCAAAATAAACAGCCTTTGGATAAAAATCAAAGTTATTATGGTGAGATCAAATGGTACAGAAAGGATCATTATGCTTATGCTTAACCTTATGCTTAACCGCTCCTCTACCGACTGAGCTACAAGGTCAGACGGGAGCAGGTCGTGGAAACTGAAGATGTTATAGTCACGGCAATAAACACGTACAAGTACAAGGAGGGATTGCCACTTGACCTTGTAGGTCGTGGGTTCATTTCCCACCCTGGTCAGAGTTTTTCTCTGTCCTTGTGTGGGCCCATTTCCATCAGTAGGGCTAGCGCTCACATGGTTCATGTGGGATAGATACTTAGCACTTCACATTACACTCTTTTCAGTTAAGTCTGTTATTTCAGGTACAGGTACATCCCCGAAGGGACCCGCGGGTCGAGCCAACGTGAGGATCATGTCTAAGAATGGTCGGTAATTTTTTTGCGAAAAATTTCCGATTTAATTTCGGGAGAAAGTTGGCCTAGGATCGTGCTAAGGAAATGAATACGATTGACTGGGGCCGACCAATGACCACCTGTCTTTTTTGGCGCACAGCCAAAAGCGTACCCGAACACTTGCTTCCCTGACCGATCTGCACAGAAAAGTGAAAATGAAAAAATCTTTGAAACCTTTCCCAGACAAGAAATACAATAGCATATTTAGTTTCTAAGGGTGGGGAGGGTAACATGTAGCCTGCAAATAAAGCCAGCTTTCATCACGGTCTGCCCCACTCAGTTCGAAGCGGAAGATGACCAGAGTCTGTACAGTTTCACCAGGTCTGCCTGAATCGATATCACAGAAGTCCAGTTACGAAGAGCGATAAAATGCCTGTGTACTCGCAGGCAAGGTGGTTGAGGGCAGCCGCTTTTGTTCTTCTTTACAGATGAAAAAAGAGGACAAGGGACTAATTTCTCTACACGACAACAAAACACTCATCATTCAGTTGTAACACATTTTAATGATTATGTGCAATAATTAAAGCTCCTCTCTTTCTCTCTGTCTCCATCCGCCTCCCACCACTCCCTTCCCCCCCCCTCTCTCTCTCTCTCTCTCCTTTTTCTCCCCCACCCCTCCCTCCCTCTCCCGTCTTTCTCTTTCTCTTTGTATTTATTGACATTCAATTAAGTAAAGAAATAAACACATAGCGAGTTATCGAATTATCCAGTGAAAGGTCTAAATCAGACATTTCTAATTAAGTCTCTTTCAAAGATAAGTGGCTATCTCGGTAACATTTTCTTGGCTCTGCCAAACAACATTGTCATCTTGTAATTCTTCTGAGCTCCATTTCTCAGCTTGCCAAATGATCTCGTCTTCCTCAAAGTCCAGAATTGGAAAAAGAGGAGGCTTGGGCACTGCTTTGTGCATATCATTTTGTGAGCGAATTGGTCGCAGATTTTCCCGCCAGGTTTTCAAAGCATTTGGATCACTTCCCAGATCATTCCAGAAGAAGTTTATTTTATTCTGCAAAGCTTGGACGACCTTCTCTAAGGCAACTTTTCGCAGACCGGTTTTACTATAAAGAAAGAGTGGATATTACATTTTGTTCACGGCGAAACTGAAATATTGTTACTGCATATAATAGCAAGGAAAAACTTCACTCCCTACTCAAATTTAACTGGACGGTGGACTTAGAGATTTTTCTCAAATGTATGACCCCATGTATGCCACGATGTAGCATCTAAACTGGCAGCAGCACTCACGATCAGCGAGGTCGGCTTTGGCAGCGTATACCATTACTAAGAATCCCGTAGGCTTCCTGCTATACTTAAGCCCTGTGCCAATTCAATCCAATTTGAGCCAAGTATTTGATAAGATTTGATAAGACGTACCCAGCAAAATTAATAAAACTCACATGATATCAGCCATTGTTATTTTGCGATGTTCTAAGGCTTCTTGAAGCTCGTCTTCAGTCTGTGCTACTTTTCCCATCAGACGACTTCTTCTATCCAGTAAAATTTGTTCGCGTTTTTCTGCTAATTCCTGTCGCTTGCATTCTTCTATGATCCACCTGTTATCATAAAAATTATGGTAAATACCTTTGAACAAGGTGAGCCAGTGTCTTGGAAAGGGCGATAGGACAACTGATTGAAAAGTCAGGGGAACCTTGCACGATGCTCTTTAGTATTAACAACCTATGCTTTAGAAATTATCAAAACTTTAAATCAGATAGAAAAACTAAAAATGCAAGAAAAAGAGCGAAGTAATTTTTCCCTCCTCATACCTTGTTGTTTTGATCTTTCTCTCCATTCCTTTGATAGTCCGATTCATTCGATTGATTTCTATTTCCATTTGTTTTCTGATAACAAATAAAACAACATTGAGGATATAAACAAATTCTGAGGATAAAGAATCGCCCAATCTTGTTTTAAGAATAAACCCACTACTTTGTCAATTCTTACGTTGATTTTTTAGGTCCTTCGCTGGAACCAAAGCATTTCATACGTCTGATGAATTCTCGAATCCCCATTATTGCTAAATTCACACTAAAAACAATCGGAAAGCGTTTGCAAAGATCTCTCAAACAATCACGACTTTAGTCCTCCGAGTGACTGGTTTTCTGCATTCGATGCCCATTGTGATGTATCAGTGAATAGACCAATCACAATTTACCTCGCGCTCCTTTTGCGCGAGCTACACAACTGCCTGTCTTCCTCTGGAGAGCAGAATGAGCGGATAAAATAAGACACATGGCACAATAATCTAAAAAGCTTATATTCCTACAAAACTGCTTCCGACGACGATCAGCGCAAGATGTCCATGCTGTCGGAGCAGCGCAATGAAATCTCATAGTTCTTCAAGCGACACGCGGCTTAATCAGGTTTAATTCAGCAGTCTAAGCGTCGGAGCTGCCACTGAAGCAAAGAGAAGGCAATTAACCTTCTTCATGTGACGACATCCATTTACCGGTTTTTTTTTAACTGAAGGCTGCACGTTAATATTCACTTTCTCTTTCAATATGACACCTTGAAGCAGCGGCCATGATGAAAATTTGGCACAGTCAAACGCGAAAACGGCCACATTACCATGTCAGATGACTCAGACTCAGATTTACTCGAACTTCCTCCCGGAAATTTAGTTTTCACAAATCTACGGCCGTTTTACAACCTGTTTGGAGTCGTGTTTGCGTCATTAGTTCACAATTTTTATATTTCGATCGATATCTTTAGACCTTTTGAACACGCCTGTCATCTGCTGAGACAGATGATTTTCATTTGAATAACTCCTAATATATATTTTTTCTTGTTTGCGTACGGACTTGTGACTGAAAACGAAAACGTCTTTTAAACACAGTGCATTAATTGGTGCAGTATTTACTCGTTTCAAAGGATTTTGCTTCCACCTTCCTCGCAGTTTAGCTGAACACTCACACTCTTTCACATCCCAGTGGAAGATAGGACACAAACAGAAAAAAAAGCTATTTACTGGTCCTGGTGGGTCCGTATGGAAAAAAACCGTGCCCGAGATCTTGAGTCGGTGCGAGGTCAAAGGCTTTAATCTAATTGGATAAAGTATTCGGTACTGGAAGATATCACAGTTTGCCATGGACTTTAAGCCCGTTACACTAGGCAATTTTTCTCGCAACTTGTCTCGCAATCTTGGTGCGAAAAAAGTTCTCACATTGCGAAACCAGTTGCTTAAACCGTTGCAACACAAGTTGCAGGACACCTGTTACAGTTGCAGCGTTGCCCAAAGTGGAAATGATGTCTATTTCTTCCAACGGTGGCCGCGCAACAAAAATGTTGCGTGGAATGTCTGCGGCAGGGTATTTTACAGTGAGCAATGTTTCGTGACACTTGTGTCGCAACAAAAATTGCAAGATAAGTTGCACGTCAAAATTGCCTGGTGTAACATAGGCTTTAACAACATGTTAACAAGCGTCTCGAAAGGAGACTTACAAGCTCAAATAGCAACAGCTGGTAAAATAAGTTTTCTCCACAAAATTCTACAACTTCGCCTTCACAGTACTCTCGCGGCGAGAAATAAGTCTACCCCAGTTTTGATTCGTTTTATTCTTTCCCTCGAAAACGAAAAAGTCAACCTTATTGCGGGTCGACGTCTTTAACGTAAATACTCGCGTTGGCCCAGCTTCAAATTGGCGAGTTGAGAAGTTTTTTCCGTAACTCGAGAACTCTTGATTTAAATTTATGAATTGAAAATTGTAATTTCTTGTTCTTTTTTGAGAGGTTCACCTGAGACACTTGGCCAAGGGGAAACTGCTATTTGGATAAACTCAGTTTTCGCAATAGTTTTAACCACGTCCCAATTCTTCCCCGAAGAAAACCCGCTACCTTCCTTTCAGGGAGATGACCAAAGTGAATGGGGGAGGGCAGGGATTATGTAATTCCTTCCCATGAATGAACAACAGAGCTAAAAGGCATTTAGCGACTACCCTCTCCACTCTTACGAGGAACATCTTGCTATCAACACATGTACAAGTTACCCAAGAAATGGACACCTGCATTCGAAAAAACCTGGCCTTTATCAACGCTTGGTGTTTAATAAATAGCCGACATGATTAAGACATTTGGCATTCAATACAAATACAGTTTTTACATAATTGTTCAGGTATGGTACTTTGTGGCATCTTTTCGAAAGGAAACAAGGCAAGCTTCTAGCGTAATTAACGTGCAGAAATAATCGTTGAAGACTTAAAGTTCATCCCTTTTTCTTGACAAACATTCCCTTTTTGTCTCTATAACTCGTGCACTGGTTATATCCAAATAATTTGTAACAAGTTTCTTGTATTTCAGTCTAAACTCCACTGCAATTCGTTGCCTTTTAGAGATCTTTTGCGACAAGATATCTTCATCTTGCGGCATTCCAGTGCTCCTGCCCGACATCTCATCTCGCAGATGTAATGACAGCAAATTTAATGCAACAACTTCATCTTTACAAGAGTAGAAAGCATTGCCTCGTGTGTGAAGTGATGGACTATTGAATATCTTCTTTAGTTCTGATAATTTTTCAGCATTGCTTGCCACTCGGACCAATTCATTTACATTTTCCTCCGAAAGAGCCTGTACTCTAAAATGTGGAAGACCAGCAGCTTTGAAGGTGAACCTGTCGCTATATTTGATTCTCCTTCTGAGTTTGAGCATTCCCACAAGTCTTCTTCGCATTCTACTCTTCTGCTCTGGCAAAAGGGAAAAGAACTTGCTTCCTGTTGGTTGAAACACACCATACTCAAATAATGTCTGAACACTATCCCCTTTTGGATTCATATCAATGTGTATTGTGTCTCCTTTTTCCACAGTGCTGTTCACATATCTGTACCGCAATGCACCTCCCTTAATCCACCAGAATCCGACAGCATTAGGCTGGTACGTGAACATGGCAAGGCCCTACAATTTTAATAGATAAATGCAGACAAGGTGTTAGCTTTACTTGATAAATACAAAACCGCAACAATTGTGCAGGGGAATTTCTACCACCCACACAGTCTCTCCTTCCATCCAGGTATACATGTATGTTAAATGGATGATGTGACACAATGCTGGAGGGGTGAGGCTGGTAACCCTGTGATTGATGTGGAAGCAGCTTCCTGCCACAGAAAACTGGGATCATCTCTTACTGTGTGAGCCCAGGTACAATCAAGATTATCCATCACAGGTTCATGAATTGCAGACAACTTACCGGCACTAGGGTCCTGACAGGGTGCCCTGAATCACCGGTGACATTAACACTGTGTTTCTGAACTGCACAGACTGTATTCACCTTCATTAATAATAAAATATTAATTTCAAAAGATATTATGGTCAAACTAGGTCAAGCAGAGGGCTGGAGGGGAAATTATGAAACATGGAAATTGGGTTTGATCAAACATTGTGATAAACTTTAAGATAACTAACAACTGTGTGCCTCAAACTAATCATTTAAAAAATATATGAAATAAGTCAGATAGTATGCATGCTCTCATTTGTCAATAGGCATAATTTGCATGACAATATGCTGGTTTCATAACAAGTACCAATTAAGCCAATGAAAAGCATCAGCTTTTTCACTTTAAGAGAAGTTGGCTATCGTTTTCCCTAGATTGATAAAATTAAAGACAAATTCTTCGAAACCTAACATTAAAACAGGACAGCATGAACTCCAACTTTTATTGAAACCCCCTAGTATGTTACACATGGTTGTCACATCCTGCTCTCTGCTTTTCGCAGAGGAGCTTATTTTTATTATAAAATCAGAAGGGGGGTTGAGAGAGTTCTATTTCTGCACATCTTTGAGCTTCTATAGTAAGAAAGCTACTCCCAAAAGGAAACTCACCATGGTATCTGAATCAAGTTCTTTGCCAGTGAACATACCAATATTGTTCAGTTTAGGTGTGATGTTAGCAGCAAGAAAGGAGATCATTTCCTTCCACTTCATAGCGCTCTTTGCCAATTTTTCATCTTGCAGTTCTCTCAGTTCATTTTCACTCCATATCCAAAGTGCATCACATTCCTTTTTGAGAATAACCTTGAAGTACGGAAGCCATTTCTCATTTCTGGTGTGAGTGGAGTAGAGAACAAAGACAGCCATTTGCATCAAGTGCAACGCGTGCTGTTGATCGTGATCTTCTGTTTTCATGATCTGGTAATCAAGGAGAGAGAACTGCTCAAGAGTCGGTCCTATGGTTGAGCTGAAGTAAATAAGACAACAATTTTAGTCTGAAAACAAGTATGTTAGATTCTTTCACAGTTTTGTCTCAAGACCAATTTAAAAAGATAGTTGACTTGGTCCACAAAGATTATTTCCTTTCCGCTGCAGTGCTGGAAATAACAGTCGGTCATCGGACATTGTCCGAACAAATTTTGAATATGTCTGGCCAATTTCATATTATGATCGGACACGATGGCCGAACATGTCACCAGCACATCTTGAGTTCTCTTCTTCAAGGTGTTGTCAGTCAATAAATTATGTACGGTCCAATTTGTCAAATGTCCAACCAAAAGGAAGATTTGAAGGGACATATGTCCTCTGAGTAAAGAAAAATTATTTCCAGCACTGTGCTGGAAGTATTAACTGTCTTATAATCACTTTTACTAGCAGTACAAGTTGTACCTTCTAAATACTCAATCTATTTATTAAGTGTAATCTCCTACTGACTGCCTCTAGCATATTATTTTTATTATTTTCTATAATTTTATACATGATATATCATGAAAGATTATATAATAATCCATTTCTCACTCTATTTCCATTCTTGTACCCTTTCATCTCTTGCAAAACTATGCGTGTCTGTGCAAGTGCATTGCCTGTGGCAATTGACCAATTCAAGAGCTCGAGCTACCTTGGTTACTGCAGACATTTAACTTTCCTCAATCTGTGTAATTTCTTCTATTCTTCTTGTTCTAACAAATTATGCATCGTAATGTGTGAATGAGCGTTGTCCCAAAATTTATTCATTCACACAATTTTCACACAATTTACACAACCCACGTATAGCATTAGCTAATCTTGGCAGGTTTTAGTAATAAATAAACATTAAATAAAAAGTTGAAAGATTACAATATTAGTCTACAATATTACTAGTATAGGACTACGACATTAGTTATAAGATGCAAATTATAATTGTTGGTATTAATGTTAATAGTATAGTACAGGATTATGATATGCAGTTGTAAGCTAAAATATATTATATTATAATATGCAGTCACATAGCGAAATACATAGCTATAAAGTATAATAATTATTGGTCTTAAATTTTGATATTAAAGAACAGGCATCAACATAATCATCCTCTATCCCAAGCACAGTGAAAAGTAATTTATGAAGCTGTAATAGACAGAAGCTGTAATAGACAGAAATCAAGTGAGACCTGATGCTACTGTGAATCTATTATACTGACGAGTGTTGGCTTGGGCCAAGCTAATTTTTCCTAAGACTCCCACAGCCTGCTCCCGTCTGGCCTTGTAGCTGAGTCGGTAGAGCAATGGTGATCTATTACGGAGGTCGTTTGTTTGATTCCAACCCAGATCAGATATTTTTCTCTGTCCTTAAGCTTGTGGTTCCTGATGCCGTTGATCAGAGAAGGTTCTTGATCAATCACATTCACAGTAGCGTCAAGCCTTACTTGATTCCTGTCATTTACATCAGTTACATCAATGCACTGTAACGTTTAATTTTAGACTCGCACTGTTAAAATATTTATAAATAGTGCAAATAAAAATAAAAATCTGAATCTGACTTGCAATATAGAAAACAACCTCTCAGTTTCACTCGTCACTAGTGTCTTTCTTGTACCTTTCAATGACAGTAACGTTTACGACTAATGACTGCGGAACCATCAGAATTGATTCCATTTCTCCAATCCTTTGTTCAGATATGGCGGTTAACAATTTTCCTCTCGTCTCCACGAATTTGCACCGACACCTTCCACCGTTATCTTCAAACCATTTTTGGAACTCATCCAAGTCGTTGTACTTGGCTACTTCTTCACTTTTAAGAAAACAAAAGAAACTTAAAGACAAAAGGTGACTGATTAATAAAACTAATTTTGCTCCCGCCATGGAAATTTTACGAGAAACGTTTGCAGAGCTTTGCGAGTTAATTTCTGCCTTTTTTCCAACAGAATTCCTTGATCGTGGAAAACTGGTTAAACTGAACTCAACTGGATCTACTCGACTCAAAATAGCGAGAAAGATAAAAAGGCTAGTCTCCTTATTAAAAATTAAAAACTTTGAAGACAAGCAATAGTTCAAAGCTATCGGAATTTGCAAGGCGCGTTTTTCTTGCAGGGCGAGGCCTAGGTTCAACTCAGCCCGGGTTGCTAAGCAAAACAAAAAGTCAAAATGGCCGATCGATTTTAAGAAGCCACCAGTCTATGAAATGATTATATGATTCTTGGTGGTAGTGCAAGCTTGTTCCTCAATGGGATGTTTTAATTAATTAAGTGCTTTTGAAATTTGGTGGGAGTTAAGGACAGAGATATGGAACAGGTAAGCTAAGATTTTGTTTCCAAAGCTACAACAAGTTGCAAAATCAGTGGAGACATTATTATTCCACTAACACCACAACTGTGGTGGGGGTTGCACAACAGAGCGAGGCTCCAAATTAAGTGCGCTTTTTTTACCCTCCCAACCATGATATTCCACAGAAGACAGACCACAACACCGGGAACCACATCCTACTCTTTGCGACAAGTGTGCGGGTTCTTTTACGTCCCACAGGATTATGAACATTGAAGGGTTGTGAGACGGGACCTCCGGCTTATCGTCCTTATCCGAGAAGACTGGAGAGTCTAACCATTTGCAGATGTAATTACAAAGGCAGCACTTTCTCCTCAGTTATTTAAAGACCCTGTGTGTTGGTCCGGCCGGAGTTGAACTCACGACCTCCCGCGTGACATCCTGGTGCTCAACCAACTGAGCCACCGGTGCGCACCTTCTTGGGGCGTTATTAATTTACCTATTATCTCCCACACTGCAGCCCCCCTCCCCCCTTATCAATCTTGCTAGCAATACAAGAAATTCCATTTTTAAGAATGGAAATAAACGTTATTATTATATTATTACAGTCAACATTGACAGGGGGAGAGGGAGTGGGGGAGGTGGAAAAGGTAGATACCATCGGTATTGGTCGCTAGAAAAGCGAAATCTTGCAACTCGTTGTAGCTAGCAAGATGTTCTGCACATCCCATGCATTCATTAAGTTAATATTGTGTGTACATGTTCCCACTTCCCACCGTTAATGTCATTTATGGAATTAACTTCTGGGACAATTGTGGGCTCTTTCTTGCCTTGTAGCGGCACCTTTATGACCAGATTGTAATCTCTTGGCTGTTTTATTTGAAACATGGATAACTCTGCTGAAATTTTTTACCTTTGAGCATGTTTGAATTTCTTCAAATACCGGCTAGGAGAAAAAAGATCCATAAAAAATCTTCGAAAATTAAAGAATCTATGAAATATCTGCAACAATGTTCAGCTGCTGCGAAAACTACTTTCAACAATTCCTGAGGAAAATTTAAGGAACTTGCCATGATCCTAAAAAAGTTCTCAAAGTTAGCAAATCATGCAGCAAGAAAGTTAAAAGATCCCCAAAGGTCTCGACAAGACTGTTGACATCTTTTCATTTGGAGAGGGCTAGTCTAACTTTCAATAATTTCATCTGCAGTTTTGCAGGGAATGACTCTGCTTCCTTGCCCCTGACACATAAGTCTTAACAATTTTATTCCTTGTTTTTCAGTTCAATATTCTTTGTGCCAAAGGCGACAGAGCTTTCAAAAATGATGAGTTTCTTCAAGCCATTAGCTTTTACAGTAGTGCCTTGAGCCTTTGCTCTTATGACGAAGACGTCCTTGGCTGCAGGTCGGTAGTTTATGCTAAGTTAGGAATGTATAACGAGTCCAAGAAAGATGCAGACAGCCTCATCAGTGTAATTCCACAAAAGCCAAAAGTAAGTGAGATAAATTTTGAAGTACCTAAGTAGTGATTAGTATGTGTAATTCTAAGTGAAGGATCCAAAACCAAGAAAATAATCATTACTCAACTGAAAAGTTTTATTAATTTTTTTTTTTATCAGGGACATTTCCTAAGAGCTGTTGCCCTTGAAAACCTAGGAAATTACAGTGAATGTTTAAGATCTTATCTCAAAGCTTATGAGCTGGACAAAGCTCATCCCACGCAGCTGCTTTTAAGTATCATTCAAGTAGTTGGATGCATTTGTCAAATGTCAGAGTCAGAGGAATTGCCTCTCTCGGTTCAAGGTGAGATTACTGTCTAAAAGGGTTATTGGTCACAGTCTTTTTTAGTGGCTGAGTGATCGTAGGTTGGTTGTCAAGGAAAGAGGAAAAGCAGTGAGAGTACCGGGAAGAAACCTCTAGGAGCTGAGAGTATTGACTGGAACCACCTACCTGTGACGCCAATTCTGGGAATCAAACCCAGGGCACATTGATGGGAGGTGAGAGCTCTCACCTCTGCGCCCCCCCTGCTCCCAAAAAGGGCACTGAATATTAGTCCCTTTGCTACTTTTCCAGTCAGCGAGTCAGTGCTTATCATCAAATGGGTTAATCATCAAATGGCAAAAAATATTAACAGTTGATACAACATCAAGGGTTTTTTCGGGCCAGTGTAACATCTGAGTTAGTCATCGTGTGTTTTCTGCTGGTTACCCAAGAAGCCTCACCTTGTTGAGTTTCCCAGAGAACAGGATTGTGCATGGAACTTCACTGTAATGGACACAATGCCTTACTGTCAAACATCACCTTTTGGATGTCATTCCGTGCTGTTTAGAGAGAAAAGTGTGAAACAGTAAAACTTAAATTGTACAGGGGATCGAGATAAGAGATCTAACCAACTGGGGTTAATTGCCAAGTTACATGATTGTATATGCTCATCTGCATTTGTTAGTGCATTTGTAGATTGCTTTTATGTCGGCAATAAAGTTTTCCTTTTCACTATAAAAATTTGATTTATCAAACTAGTTGATAATTAACACCTATTCACTGAAGTGGAGGTGGCTAGTGGTGGATATTCACCACCAGCCACCGGCACTTATATGAATAGTTGTTTTAGTATATACTAAACAGTGAGATAATATGACACAAAAAGATGATTTTAACTCATTTATTGCTGCAAAGATTACAACATTTTTAGGTGCAAATTCTGCATGGATTGCTCGGAGGTGAATGGCAAAGGATATCCGGAGTATGAGTAGCCAATATCAGCGGGCGTGTTCAACGCTATCCACTGTTTTAGTAATATACTAAAAGAAATTAACAACTGTAATTTTGAGCATCAGCCCTTCATCAGAGTGAATTGCAATTAGATGAAGGGCTCTAAAATCTTTCTAATCAGGTGGTAAAATTGCTTGTGAAGTAAAAAATATCTTTTGCATACTTTAACCCATTGACTCCCAGGGGTTCCCCATTGTCGAGTAAAATCGTCTAGCATTAGACAGAGTAAAATACTAAGTATTGCCGGTTTCGGCCGGTTTGGACGTCAAAGGGTTAAAGACCTTTCAAAATGATGAAAAATGGTGTTTTTTATTTTGGAATATCTTCTTTCGTTCCAGAGATAATTTAAGTTTTTGTTCAAAAATTGATGACGTCAAATTGTAACTGAGTGTACCCATGACTGCCATAAAAGGATGGGAAAGGAAAGGAAAGGAACTTTATTTCTAAGTGTCTAGTTGTTCTTGCGCTGGTGCACTAATTGGGGACACTGCAACGGAAATTAACATTTAACACAAATCAAGTCAAATCACAAAATTGAGAATATCCCCAAAAATATTGGATGAGTGTTGTTCAAACTTGGAAGCGGTAATCCAGGGATGTATATAATAGCCAGGAGCAGGGGAAAATACCTGGCCGTCAGGGTGATTTCCCGGCCGGAAATAGATTTGTACATGTACAATATTTAAGATAAATAGCTTCAATCTGCTTTCTTGTAAATTTCTTTGGTCAAACGTTATTTCATTTTTTTGCTGTTTGGACTTGTTAGCTGAAGAAACAAGATCGTTAACACCCCATTTCACGATCAATCGTGTGTTTGGCAAAAAAGCCCATTAGTCAGCAGTATTTGTACTTTGTGTACTTGAAACAGTGTAAATGCAGTTGTGTATTTCAACCATGTTGGCCAACAACATGCAAGCTGAAATGTCAGCAGGAAAAAGGAGGAAAGGAGATTCTGAAGTTCTTGGTATAAAGAGTCATCAAATCTGTTGTATCTACTTCTCAAAACTCTTTCTGACCGAGTGAAAATTCGGAAGAAATCGCTATAACTACAACATAATCGGCGTGAGACAGGGAGAGCATGTTTTCAAACAAAGGGACATTTTTACATGTAAAAGGAAACAAGAATTTAGGCTGAAAACTTAGAACAAAAACAGTGAATTTTTTGTTGATAAGAACATCATGAATAGCCTTGAATTTACCTCCTAAAATCAAGGAAAATGCATTCCAGAGAGTGTAAATTTCAGAATTTTCCATGGGAACATATCCCTGGAACCTCTTAATAGGAACACGAGATAGTTGTGTCCTGCAATTAAGTACCTGCCTGTTAAGTGTACATGTCAAGTAAAGAAACAAAGTTATACTCTCATACTTGGCTGCTGGGTCTATTTGACGCGGGATTGATTTTGTCATTTATTGTCATAATAAGGCATATTCACTCTCAGTAAGCTTATACAGAGATGTAAAGCATTATTGACAGCACATACATACATGTGCATTTGATTCTGACCATCTTCCTGTACTTATCTGTTCAAATCGGAGATATTTGGTTTATTGCAGGTAGGGACTGGAAACACAATCGTTGCTATGGCAACATCTTATTGGGTGTCACTTTGTGCCTTATCTGATGTACATTACTGGTGCCAAGTTTGAACAACACCAATCCAATATTTTCTGAGGTATTCTTAAATATTTTGGGATTTAGTACAGTTTGTGATGTCGTCAATTTTTCAACAAAAACTTGAATATCTCAGAAACAAGAGGAGATATTCCAAAATAGAAAACACCATTCTTCATCATTTGTAAAGGTCTTTAAAATAAGCAAAAGATATTGGTTACTAATCATAGGCACTTTAATTTAAGTTACATGTACAAGTTACGTACCTTTATTAGGTCATTTAAGGACGTTTGCGCCCAAAATGTTCCCACATACAGATTTTTTTAAAACTTGCCACGTAGAAAGGTAATGATCTACGTTTGCCAAAAAGGCACAAAAATTGGGGGGTCACCATGCTCATTTTCGAGACCATGAGGTGCACTTTTAGAAGCTTGCGTTATTTTAAGACGATCTTAGCTTACAACTGTCAGCAATAAAAAAGCTACATTTATTTAGTGAAATTTAGATATAACTAAAGTAGCCTTTGCAGCTGATGTCTTTTTCTGAGGTGAAATAGACCTTGAAAAACGATACATATTAGTCTTACAAAGAAAACTTCAGTCGCACGAGAGCATAAAAGGCAAAATATTTGTAACTTCTCATGCACAGATTTTTTTTGTTTTTTGTTAAAATGGACAAATTCAGAAAAGGAAGTGATCTATGGAAAGAAAAATAGGGGTCACCGAGCATTCAAGAGTATCAGAGTAAAATCGCTGCGAAGTTCTCAAAGCGATGGTATATTCGCACTGTCACGTCATTGCGTGACATTTCCGAGAAGACCTGGGTGTACAGCTATCCCATGATGCCACACGCTTTCACATTCCATTCTTGTGGAAAATGTTTGCGCCTTAAGCATCATGTTTACCTTCGTAGTCTGCGATGCATGACGTGTGCGTGACATGCTCGAAAAAATGCGCAGTAGCAATGGGCGCGACAAAAATATAAAACCAAGTTTTTATGTTTTATTCCCCACTGATCAATGAAACACTACAATTTATTTAGAACCCCTTAATTTTTACCGTCAACTCTATTATTATTACTGATTGAGCTGGATGATGACACTGATTGCCTTTGACTTTTTTAATTTCCTTCACTTTGATGCCAATGAATTTGATTATTTCAGATGATGATTGTTTTAAGTTCAACAAGTTCATTCAAGTTGGAAAAAGGCTGCTTGAAACTCACAACTACCATGTCTGTATTGATGTAATCTCAACTGCATTAAAAGCCCACTATGGGTGGCATGCAGACCTTCTTATACACTCAAAACAAAGCATGGAAGACAAGAATCAAATTTCCAAGGAAAGAACAAGTGAGAGTACTGGAAGTCTTGACATTGTTTGTGATGAAATGGAATCATCTGTTTCTGATCAGGCCTTTGGATTTTCATCCATTGATCACAGAAACCACAAAAATGAGGAAGAAGGGAAGGATATAGTGGACAATGGCAGAAAAAGGGGGATGATGACAGCCTTGCTTCTGTTGACTGAAACTCATTTCTCTCTGTATCAGTACATTGATGCCCTGGCACTTTGCAAACAGTGTTTGGCAATGGCTCTAGATTTCACGGACAAGGAATTTGAAATTAAATCCTATGTGAAATTAGCAAATATCTATCACAGACTTGCACAGTACACCCAGGCTATTTCTTACAATGGCAAACTTCTTGCAGTTGGAAGAGATCTTCAAAAATGTGACAAGGAAGGAAAGAAAGAATATTGGAACAGTGATCTTGAACGTAGGGCAGTGTGGAATTTATCTGCGGCTTATAAGCTTATGGGTGACTTTGAAAATGCCTTGCATTATGCCCAAGAATACATAGAACTTTTGAAGTGTGTTGATGAAGAGAACCTAGTAACCACAGCATATTCAAATCTTGGTGAACTAGAACTCTTACAAGGCAACTATGAAAAAGCCTTGCAATGTCATCAGACAGAACTGCAACTTTGTAAGAAGCTAAAGGATCGGCAAGGAGCTGCTTATGCTTATGGTAGCATTGGCATGGTATATGCCCATTTGAAAAGCTTTAAATTGGCAGCTGTCAATCATGAACAACACCTGAGGCTTGCACAGAGTTTGGATGATAAAATGTCAGAGCTAATTGCCCTAAAAAATTATGGTTGCATGCATAGACTGATGGGAAATTACAATGAAGCGCTTAACCATTTTGAACGTCATCTGCATTTAGTAAAGGTGAACAAGATGGATGATTTACTTTGCAAGGCATACAGTCTTATTGGTGCATGTTACAAGGAATTGCATCAGCTTCACCATGCACAGTATTATTATGAAACAAGTTTAAGACTGGCTTTAGAACAAAATGATTTGGAAGAGGAGCTTGAGGGTTGCCTTGCTCTCGCACAAATTTCAGCATCAATGAGAAATTTTGAAACAAGTAGTCATTACTTCAACAAGGCCATTCCAGTTCTGGAAGAGAAGCTGTTGTCAAAATATGGGAGAAGTTTAATTTACCAAGATCCTTTGCTTGAAAAGCTAGACCAGTGCTACAAAGATTTGCAAGAGGTATTAACTGAAATGAATCTACAAGAGGAAGCTTTGGAAATTGCAGAACATTGTAGGTCAAGAATTCTTGTAAACATTTTGAGACATGAAAGGATTTTAAACCCGAAGGAGGCGTGCCCATCTGAGCCACTAGTGCCACCTTACTCAGCAAATGACATGGTGGACGTCCTTAGTCAACAGCAGGCATCTATATTGTTCTTTTCCACGATTCCCTCTGGATTCCTTTTATGGATGCTTTCACCAGGAAAAGGCATCGTAAAATGTCACCGGCACATTTGCTGTGAGCATTACAGTTTTGCTGACAAGATAAGATTGTGTATAGAAGAAATTCACAGTAGCTGTCAGGAAAGCTACAACTGTGATCATCTAGCTTTGCCACCTGATGTAACAAACAATCCTCATGACACACCAAATGAAGAGAAGACTCAAAGGTCGTGTTTATCATGTGAGTTTTTACGCAATTCCAAACTAACACCTCTACAAAAGCTGTATCGTCTTCTTTTGGTTCCAGTGGAGAATGAGCTCAAAGAGTTAGCTTTGAATAACGCAAATGACCTCATTGTTATTCCTGATCTAGAGGTAAATTTAGTGCCATTTCCATGCTTACAGGATCAAGATGGTCAGTACTTGCACGAGGTGTTCACTGTTCGCATTCTTCCTTGTATTAGATTATTGCAACGGCAAATCAAATTGTTGCAAGATTCATCCAGTGCTGGAGACAAAGCTGCTACGTCTACAGAGATTCTTGTACAGGGAAATCCTCACATCTCAAGTGTAGATTTGTATGGAAAAATATGGAGTCCACCAAACCAGTCAGATCTAGCAGAGGTGGAAGTCAACACAATTGCAGCACTCTTAGGAGTGGACCCTGTTAGTGGTTCCTTAGCAACCAAGGACCATTTTCTTAAGGCATTGCCAAATGCATCTGTTGTTCACTTGGTAACCTATGGAAGCTGGTCTGATTCGTGCATAGCGCTATCTCCTGAAGCTTATTGCCACAGTAACCATCCACCTCCGGAGGCCTTTGTTGTCACAATCTCTGACATTGCCATGCTAAAAATATCTGCAAAGGTTGTGGTGATGAATGCTTGTTGCGGGTGTGCACACCACTATTGCCAGCTGAAATCTGCAAACTTCAACTTGGCGTTGGCTCTCCTGGCTGCTGGTGCTCAATCTGTGATTTTGCCACTTTGGTCTGCTCCTCAGACCGCACTCCTAAACTTGTTTTGCCAGTTCTACTCAGGATTAGAAATGGTATGTTCCTCATATTGTATACGTATCACATAATAATAAACTCAGAAAACAAAAGAATAAAAAATTGTGAAATAGCAGGCTTCAACGTAATTCACACAGAAAAAATGATGCCGACATGTTCATTTCATGGTGCTGCTGCTGCTGCATAATTAATATGATGTGACATACATGTAAAAGGTGATTATGGGCACGCATGTAAATAAACATTCATGGAAAAATTTTAAAACACCACAATGTTTGGCACATCAGTAAAATATTCCTATCAAGCACTGCCTTGAGGTAGAGAGTATTTTCCTGTTTCAAGTGATTTCTTAGAGTCAGTAGATCCTGAGAAAATGATTTTTTTAGAACGGATTTTTACAAGCGGTTCATGAATTTCTTTTATTTTTCGGTGTGGGTTATCTGCTAGTGCAAGTAATCTGTTGAAACTTTTTTCTTGTTCTTGCAAAAAATGACTGATGCAGGTAATCTACCGCACAGGTAAGCGGCTGGAAATTACAGTATATCTTCACCAATTCACTACTGATCTTCCTTAATTTCCCATTACTGTTTTATGATTTTTTTTCTTTTTAGGGTCAAACTGTGAGTGAATCTCTCAGAGGAGCATTGACACAAGTTAGAGGTGTTGAAGGGATGTCATCTCCAGACTTCTGGGCATCATTTGTTCATGTTGGATTTGATACGACAGTAAATTTTATGAAGTTGCGTCATGAGATCTTTCATAGGGAACTGGATCAAGCAGTGCAAACATCCTCTCAGGAAAGGTTTCCTTTTGTCACAGCCGAAACTCTGGACAGAAAAGGTCAGCACCTGACTCATACATTTGGACATTTCAAGTAGTGAAACCTCTCCTTGCCATATTTCAATGAGGGGGTACTGATTTCACTTTTTTATGCAGAGCAAGGTTGACAAGCTGGCCACAAAATAACGAAGTTTATTTGAGTGTCAAGTGTATTTTAGCACTCAGGAGGCACTATAAATTGGGGACACTGTTAACATTGAAATCAAAGCAAATTAACTCAAATCAAATCAAATGTTGGTTTTTGACAAGAGGGAGGAGAGGGGAAAGCCGAAGTACATGTAACCAGGGAAAAATCTCTCAAAGCAGAGAAGAGACCCAACAAGCTCAATCCACAGGTGATGCCAATTCTGTAAATGGAACCCGGCCTCATTGGTAGAAGGTGAGGTGTGGAGGCAGTGTGGCCCAGGTAATGGTAATGGGCGGTTGCTTTGAGATCCAGAGATCCCGAGCTCAAGACCTGTTCTGACCACTCGTTGAATTTGTTCCTGGTAGTCCCTGGTTCATCCTTTTTGGCCACACTTGTAAATAGCCAACTGGTTTGCCTCTGACCAGTTGGAATTCCTATTTTTGTTGTTGTTCTGTTCTGTTGTTTTGTTGATTATACTTCATTGGCCCTGAAAAGCATCTATGTGGAGGGGTCAATTAAGTATGTATATTAAGTATCAGTATGTACTGCTGTCACTGCTGCCAATAGGCAATGTTTTGTTCTTGTATGCAACTATAGGCAATGTTATGTTTCTTTTATGAAACTACACCTCAATTTTTTTACTTATTTTAGTGCCATCTGTGGAAATCAAGATAAAGTCGTTTCAAGAGATGCTGACTCATTTGTTGTTCCAACACAGCTCTTTGCCTCATGTGCTGCCAGCTCTCAAGGATGTTGTAAGACACCACCCTAAATAGATTGTTGCCTAGTTAGTCTGCACCTTAGAAAGATAAATTTCTCATCCGTTCCACCGACTAATATACCTAAATCCATGGAACTCGTTACCTTTTATTTTGCATAGTACATGTATTACTTCAAGTCAAAACATTTAAACCTGCCTTCATGCCATTTTTCCTGGGTATCTTGCTGACCGCTCCTTTAATTTGTTACTGGTAGTCCGTGGTTCAGCTTCTCGGCTGCCGTTGAAAATAGCCAACTGGTTTGCCTTCGGCTGGTTGCGATTCTTAAGCTTGCTGTTTTGTTCTGTTGTGTCATTGATGTCGTTTCGTTAGCCCTGAAAAGCTCCTATGGGGAGTGGCCAATTATGTACATGATTGTATGTATGTATGTACTAGTTCTCTTTCTTTTCTAGGTGCAGTTGGCACATCAGATGCTTTTGTCGTATCAGCACCCTGAGCTTCTATCAACGGAGGACTTTACTATGTGTGCACAGTTGAGCTCAATCGTGTTAGAGGCACCCGGCGCCAGAGAATTCCTCAACTTTTTAGGATTTGACTTTCAAAAAGATGGCGCCTACGACAGGGATCCATTTGTAGTTTTCCCACATTGGGATCCCGACGGCCTTCTGTTTATGGCTTCACAAGCCCTGCCAGCTGTTTGCGGTACGATTGACGTGAATTTAGCCTGAATTTGAATCTGTTACCCAGGTTTCGGGAAGAAGAGAGCTTGGAAACAAGTTGCCTATGGCATAGCTAAGGCAGTGTCTCGTGGTATTGGTTGAAAAGTCTTGTGGAAATAGTTTCAAATATTGATTTTTTGTTTGTCTTTTATAGATTTTCTCAAAGTGGCCTCCAGTGGCGGTTACACTTTGGCTAAAGTCGTTAAAAACTTGACGAAAAACACCATGGAGAAGGTCAAACAATTTGTAAGTTTCGCCGTGGATATTTGCATCTAATTCGTGACGGAAAAGAAATGTTTATAGAAGAGAGGAACTGTTCTCTAAGAACGTGATATCCCGCTATTCTCCGCGTAAAGCCTACAAAAATAACGGTTCATTTAAAAGGCCTTTTGAGATCCTCTAAACAAATCTGAGAACAAGATCTCTTTTGATAAAATAAGGGCGCAGTATATTATTAAAGTCGAAAAAACTTGAAAAGGAGGCTGACATGCATCGTGATATGAAAAAAGGGGGCTTCCGTTGTTGACGCGGATTTTGATTAGTTTGGACTAGTTTAGTTTCTTTATTACTTTATCTGCGGACGTTTTAAGACTGTACCACTGAACCACGTGTTTTTGTCTTTTTATCTAGCTGAGCCTGAGTTGCCGTTATCCCGAAAGAATCATGAAAACAAGTGATTTTGTACTTCGTTCGCTGTGGTACAAGCCTGAACACCAACGCTTCTTGGCTTCTCTCGGCTTTTATGAAATTGGGCAGTCATTACTATTCAACAAAACTGAGGAAAATCGAGTGCTGTTGAAATCCACTCTGCTACTTGTATCAACCATGCTTGGTAAGTTGCTAATCGTAATGATCTTTAATAATAATAAATTTAGCGCTTGGACACAGAAATCAAATCAACTCATATCAAATCGAAGGTTGGCTTTTGAGGAGGGGGGTAAACCGGAGTACCCTCTCTACCCTCTACCCTCTACTCTGCCTCTAGGAGCAGAGTAGAGAACCAACAAACTCAACCCCCCGGCCACATGGGTGGGAGGCGAATGCTCTCACTACCGCGTAGTACGGCCTTGTCTTACCTGAGACGTATAGATCACGTATAAATGGTTTGCGTTTTTTTTTTCGATAAAGCTCCGGTTACATCAACCGTTATCTGCCGCTATTTGAGACGATGCGCTGTAGATAAGCCTGTATTATGTTATTGTTTTAATTGTATCTTAGCGAATGCTATCCCATTATAAGTCAATTTACATTTTTTTATGAAAATTGATTGTGAAAAACCCTACTGGGAAAATTAAAGTGCTACTATGAACAAAAAAACAAGTTCTGTTTTTTCTTCGGATTTTGAAAGTGTGATTGCTCAGCACTTGACTGGCAAAATTTTAAGCTTTGATTTTTATCCAAAGGCTATTTACTTTGAGTGTAAATTTTGGATTTCACCATTACTCACGTTCAAAACTGACCGATTGGACCTCAGAGGGTTGGATCTAGGGAAAAGGGACGTCATTTACTCACTAGCTTAAAATTTCAGCGTGTAAACGCACCTTATTATATATGCAAAACACGAGTTCAAAAGTCTGAAAGCCCGAAACTCCCGTGCTGCATATTAATTTAATTCAGCAGTGTACACACGCATTGCATTCTTAAACTATTGAGTCATTTTCTCCTCGGTCCAGCTCTCTCAAGATTTTAAAGTTAGTAATGGCGGACCATTAAACAGGAAAATTCCAGTTAAAACAAACAGGTGTCTTTTTTAAATCATGGCTTAAAACTTCGTTCAGTTACTGTTTAATTAACATAGTTTTGAAATCCAAAGAAAAAAATATTTTTTGGTCATAGTAGCACTTTAATAAAACGCATAGACCCGTATCACTCAACGTCCAAACAAAAGATTTTGCCTATCTAACCTCTCATTCAGTGTGAGGCTGGACGGGCAAAGACAATGCAAAGACAAAGCCTTTATTCCCCACGGACTCCAAAATGGCCCCCGAGTGATAAGGGTGAATCGTAGTGTATTGTATTGTACTGTTTTGTATTGAAAAGAAAAATGCGTGCCACCAAGACCTCTTTCTTTTTAATTTCGAGAAGTGTTCTTCCTTATGAAGACCTTAAATAAAAGTCAACAATTGTCAAGCAATTCTGCACTGAATTGCCACCTCCCATGCAGAAAATTTAAGGAAATTCTTTCCTCGTATCGAGAATCATTGCCATTTTTGACTGGAGCGAGCGAGACGTGTCTTGTCGAAAACTTACGCATAAGCATTTATAGTTCGTGTCTTCTCTAGGACTCGAGAGCAGTTATACAAAGAACTTCACATGTTATTTTGAGACGTGGACAAAACGAAGTCCCTATAAAAACCCTGTTCTTTGAAAGACACATCAGGGTCTTTAAATAACTGAGGAGAAGGTGCTGCCTTTGTAACTACATCTGCAAATGGTTAGACTTTCATGTCTTCTCGGATAAGGACGATAAGCCGGAGGTCCCGTCTCATGAACTCTATGGGACGTTAAAGATCCCACACACTATTCGAAAAGAGTAGGACACGGAGTTGCCGGTGTTGTGGTCTGACCTTTCCAGCACGTGGTCGGCTTGGCAGGATTAGCTTGAAGGGCTTCTGTGTGAATGAGACCACAATTGTGTATAACAGCCAGAAGTCAGGCTACTTAGCCAAGTTCTGGATTTCGATTACAAATTACAAAGAGTAGTGTTGTGACTATACTTTTCTTTCTATGTTAATGTTATGTAAATAGTGTGAATGTTATGTAAATAGTTATGTAAATATATGTAAATAGTGTGAAATAAATGAACCATGAACCATGAACCATGTAGGACACGGAGTTGCCGGTGTTGTGGTCTGACCTTTCCAGCAAGTGGTCGGTCTGGCAGGATTAGCTTGAAGGGCTTCTGTGTGAATGAGACCAATACTGTGTATGACAGCCAGAAGTCAGGCTACTTAGCCAAGTGCTGGAGCCTCGCTCAAACACCACTAAAATAAGACAAAAACGCCTATTTTGTGCTGTATATATGATCAGCTCGCGTCTTTTGTAAGTCTCGTCGTGAGCTGATCAAGGGGAGCGTCTATCTCCACTAATTCCTTGAGTCAGCCCTTTCCCGAGCAGTGAGTAAATTTATTTTTAGGAACAGGTTTTTCCCACGAAAAGTATCCTATTTCCCTTGACACTGTGATAGCTCTGTTTGATTGGCTTTTGCAACAGGGGGTGTGCTTAATCTCCCAAGGGAGGCGTTTTATAAATAAATGTATCCGGGAAAGGGTTGACTGCTAGGCCAAGTAAAGGAGATAGAGACTTCCCTTGATGAGCGCAAGTCACCACTGAAGCATTTAGAGAAGCATTGTACAGAGGACAACCCAAAAAAATATCTCGTGACTTTCAGCAAATTTTTGTTCCTGAGTTCGTACTGTCACTCACAAATATTTTTCTCTTCGCATTTGTAGATTATATCGAAAAAGGAAAAACAGGGCCATCATCTTCAGTTCATCAGGTATTTAAAGAAGCTTGAGCTAAATTCGAATAGTTAAACTGAGGTACTCCTTTAACTTGATTTCGTGGTGTTTTTTTTTTTTGCAGAGTCGGCGCTCCACAGGCAAAACTTTCCGCGCCAAATTGGCTTCCAAACAGGTCAGTATTTGGCCTTGACTTCTGGATTAAAAGGCGAACGCGAAAACGAGCCTTGCGCAAGTAAAGTCCCGAGCAAAGGTCTTCAACATCCGTTCTTTTTTGTTGAACAGCGATGTTGAAACCATGTGCTGCGCCCTTTCAACCGTGTTGAAACATGTTGACTCGAAGTTGAGTTGATGTTGAATGAGTTTAAATGCGTTTAAACTTTACTTCAACAACCATTCAACATTTCTTTTGTTTTCGCGAATGCTGAATGAAGTTGAAGACTTTTGCCTCCCTCTTTCAATATTTCAGGCTTCTCTCCGCAGTTGCTTAAATTGCGTTCGTAACTGCGAGGATCATAGCTTCACTCGACTCTTTCAACATTGTTGGGTATGAGCGTGCGCACTATTCGGTCCCTCAATGACGTATCGTGTCCGTATCTATGGTAACAACGGCGACTGCAGCCTGGGACTGAATACAAGGCCTCTCGGGAGCTTTGTTGAATCAAATGTTGATAATGTGTTGAAAACGTTTTCCCTCCTCAGCAATCAACATCGTTCAATGTCACTCAACAAAATCATACGGAATTTGAAGCCGTTTGTGCGGGCATTAACTGAACTTTTTTACGCCTTAATTAGACTATTTTTGCTGCGGGAAAATACCCGCAAGGGAGAAGCTCTCCTTGCTCTTTTATGGACAATTTAAGCAATTGCCTCGAATTAGAGACACTAAAAAAATTCAGGTGACCTCGAACGGGATTCGAATCCGTGACCTCTGCGACGTCGGTGCAATGCTGTACCAACTGAGCTATGAAGCAGGTGAATTTGTCGCGCCCATGTGTTCCCGTGAAAGGACTCGGTGAATGAATTGAAGTGCCGGCTGTAGACATAAGGGAGAAGCAGTCCTCGCACTTGTCTTGGAAAATAGAGCGGTTTTCAAATGATTGTCGAAAACCGAAACAAAAGTAATTACTTTGGCCAATCAAAAAGGACGGAGACAATCCGGTAAAGCAATCAAAACTCGAAGTAATTACACATAGCCGACACAAAGCGCGGGAAAATGTGCACACGGGAGCCACGATTGGTATTGGTTTCACCATAGCCTCTCCATGGTTTCACTCTGATTAGTTAAAAAAATGGCGCGAGAACTTCGAACCAATCATTGAGTGAAGTAATCATAAACCAAAGCAATTTGCTAATTACTTTCGACACTCAATTGGAAACCGCTCTACATGTTAATTAAATTACCTTAGAAAAGCTACACCACTGAATCTTTGTTTTACGTTTTTGAAATTGGTGTTCATTTTAAAGATAATTACCATGCAGAGAATTCTTTGTTCCCTTAAAAGAGTTTGGTTTACTTGAATTGAAATATTTCTTTTCCATGAAATTTGTCTTAGATAATCATCAATACGCCATGGATGTCTAAAGGAGCGAATAACGACGAAAACGAAGTAAAGATGGCCCTCGCCAGAGAGTGAGTTTGCCGCGATGTAGTGTTTATTATTTACTACAGTAAAAACCCTGATAAAAGAGCAAGTGGATGAAGAACCTCCAGGTTGAAATTTGGTTTAAAAGAACGCCATATACATTGGAATCAATTTAGCCTGATAAATTCAACTGGTTCTTATATTAAGGAAATACTGGGTACCAGTTGGATTAAAAATTACTGGGTCGGGATAACCATGTCATTCTAAAATCAATTTTCTTTATTGGAATTTCTTGTGCTCTTTGTCCTTTAATTTTTATAGCACAGTGAAAGTGAAACACAGCAAAAAATCTCTGCAAAATAACAAATGTATACAAATGTATGAATTAAATTGTTTTTCTTGACAATACTGTTGTGCAACCAAAGAATAAATAAAGCAGTGTCAGTTGTGCAATACTAAAGTGTGTAATTTTCAGACAGAATTTAAGAACATGTTAAGAACAGCTTGAGGCTGATCTTTCACTAAGTACCCAATATATAAGAGCGGTATCAGCCTGAAACTGAAAAACGTAGGTTCTTTTATGCGGGTTTTTACTGTAAGTTTAAAACTCGGAGACAGTGCGGTCGAGCGGTTGGGATGCTTGCAGACTCATTCTCGAGACTGGTATTACGATAATCGTATAGTATCAACCGCCGTTGAATATGCGATTATCATTATTCACTGACAGTTGAACATTTTTCTTTTAAAACACAACCCAGACATCCGGAATCGGAACTCGAACCTACGATTATTAGCTCCCCTGTCACCTCTCCTAACCACTAAACCACCGAATCGCCATTTGCTTAGACGAAATTTTTAAACACAATAATTTAACTTATTTTTCGTAAGACCGGGCTGTAAACGTGCGATAACACTCACTAACAAATTGTTTCAGACAACTAACGAGAAAGGTCCGGCCACACTTAAAACAAAGTTAACCATTTTGAAATCATCGCTTAAGCTTAATCATTCATGAATTATAGTAATCCTATTCTAGATGCCAGGAAACAAACATTAACTTTGAAACTTTGTAACTTGTTCATCGTGGTCCAGTTTATGATTATCATATATTCAACGCTGGGTGATATTATATGATTGTCGTAATTCCACTCTCGAGAACATGTTGTGCCTTGAGATCCGGGGATCCCGAGGTCAAGACACGTTCTGACTACTGGTTGAATTTGTTCCTGGTAGTCCCTGGTTCAACTTCTCAGCTGTACTCCTAAATAGCCAACTAGCTTGCCTCCGGCCAGTTGGGATTCTTAACAGTTGTTGTTAAATGTTGTGTTCTGTCGTGATTGTGTTTCATTGGCCATGGGGAGTGGTCAATATATGTAACTCCATGACCAAAACCGTTAAGTCTAAACGACAGATCTCTGCAAGACCTGGATCAGTAAATTCACCTCAATTCAGTTTACGTAGACAGCAGGCTGATAACGACTGCAAAACGATGAGGAAAAGAGCAAATACTGTTCACAATGGTCAAAGGAAATATATTTGAATAAAATTTCTGTTGGGAAATAAGTTTTCGTTGGTAACAAAAATAAAATGATGATGGATCGTTACAAAGAAAAAACATAGCCAAGCTTTTCGTTTTGTCTTTGTTGTTTGCAAACTTTGGTAGAAAGTTAACTAATAACTTTGTTTCTTACTTTGATGCTTGTTTAAATTTATTACTCGGTTCATCTGTGTTTTTAGGCTGGAAGGTATCAACAAGGAGTTTGCAGGTCACGTTACAAGATCGAACTATTGGCATGCTCGATTACTGCGGGCTCAGGTACGTATGACCATACCTTGCAAAGATATTCTACTTTTGATTGAAGTTGAAAATTGATCATGAATCAAGGTAACCTTCAGGCAACAATCTCGACCCCAGAGCTCTTCTCTTGACTGAGGGAGAGAAGAGCTCTGGGGAACCCTGAAACAAATGGTCTTCTCATTGGTTTTTGTGAAGAACAATCAAGAGCGTCTCTAATTGGTGCATTCATGTTAGCACGAGGAGTGAGCAGGCGCCGTAAGGTTCAAATAGCCATTTTTTGGCTATAAGAACTCTACGGCGCATGTTCTCGTACATAGAGATTCCCAGAGCCTTGGGTCGATCCGAGGCTCTGGTGACGAGAATGCCGTCAGACAACAGCAAGCAAAATTAGCAATTTAATTCCTGCGCAAAAAGGTATGCTAAAATTTCTTTTAGCTGAGGTCCCTTTTATTGACAAAGAGATGTGCGAAAAAAAGAAAAGACCCGAAAATGGCCAGATTCCAGTGTTTATAATTAATTGTTGGAAAAACAATCGTAAAACGGTGAGAGCTGGTATAGGTATTATCTTTTTAGGAGCGCGAAAATTGCCTATTGTTGTATGACAGTGCCCTAAAGATTTTTTGACAAGCCGGGGCTTCGCCAAACCGTTTAACATACCACGACAACCTTAAGTTTTGGTCGCACTTGTCCCAGGATTAGCACTTGATAACCTGTTTCTCTTTGTGTTAAAAATTCTGTTCCGTGTGCTTAGCTTGTAGCCTCGCACGCAGACACTCTACACTCTACATTCACGCGTTCCTCTCCCACGAGCTTGTGGGGGAGAAACGCGTGACGAAGCCCTAAGAGTGTCTACGTGGGAGGCAACTTAGCTTGACGTCCATTGAACTTTCAGTCCGCTCCTGGTTCCAAATTGCCATTAATTGGCGCCAAAACTTTGGACAAGCCTACCGGGAGATCGCAGGCCGCGGTAAAAGCGGGAAAAGTCAAGGTAAATGGTGGCCTAACGGCATCCTGCACCCGGCGACCTGTGGAGGAGGAACCGAAGCTGTCGATCAACGACACCAGAGAGAGGCGCAATGAAATCTACAGGATTTATGCTCAGCGGTTTGATGATATTGCCATGCACAAACGACAGAAGATTCGCCAGTTACTGGTGCCACTGACTACCGATCATAGATAAAATTTCTGGGTACAGAATTGGCTCGTTCATAATTACATTACTGAAAATTTGATCATAGAAGAAAGGGCTGTAAGTTAAAGTGCAGAAGTACTGTCATTTTTGAAAAGAAAATTGTATGAAATAAAGGAGCGGATTTTAAAATTGTTACCGTCTTTTTTGTCAAGGTGAAATCACAAGCTATTAGATTAAAACGATTACCTCTTATGCTGTAATCATAAGGAGGAGCAACATGCTTAGACTTGTGGTATTTTGTCTATTGTCCTAACGAAAGGTAAAAATGAACAAAACGCTTCTGCGCTTTCGCATATAAGTGCGAACCAGGCTTTGCTTCAGTTACAGTTACTACAGATAAGAATTTTATAAATTTTTACGCCCCTATGGTGTATCTGAATTCATCGTTGTCCTCTTTTTATTTGCCTGACATCGCACTAAAAGTATCGACAAAATGCTCATGCTCAGCATCCACATGTCAAAGGAAAAATTAAAACAAGCGGTATATTATACCTCAACACTGCACATCTAAGAAATCAGAGCTCGGGTCGGACGTGCAATCAAGTAATCGTAGATGAGGGTGGGAAAACAAGAGTCCTTTTTGCAGGCGTAGTAAATTGAACGTTCGTTTTTATTCGAGTAGACTAACCTGTATCCGGCTTATATCGCAGTACCGCGCTTTAAGAGCGCAGCACGGTACGACGTAACCCCTTGGTTCAAATCATTTATATAGGAAATAACATATTTCGAGTGCAATTTGGAATAAATATAAACACGAGTAAAAAATCATGTGATTACTTAGTAGTATTAATGAGAAAATTTCGAGATGACATTTTTAGCAGAAGCAAGGCACGCGTATCACGCAATCACGTGAAAATTGCGTCATTCAGGGATCGCATTTGATTGGCTATCTGTGTTCTTTTTTTAATCATTTAACAATCAGAATGCTTGGTTTGTTACCCCTTTTTGGACTGCACTTCGTTACTTGAAAAGTGCATTTCTCTCAACCAATCAAAACTGAGTAATGTTTCCATGCATATTATTAACACAAATAACAGCTATTCAAAACATTCCTAAGTGAACTGTTTTAAAAGACTCCTTTTGATTACAGCTCCACGTGTGGTTTAACTTTTCTCAAAGTACGACCGTGATCAGTTGCTTGACTACCAACAAACAAATTCCAGTGAAGTAAAATTTCGTCCACGGAGAGAAATCCGTCAGCGTTCTCATCAGTGCCATCCATGAGATGCGCTGTTTCGTCTTGGCTGTCATGAACGCTTTCAGGTAGCACCCAGGCCCTTGCTTCCTCCCGGTCCATTTTGCCGTCTTTGTTTTTGTCAAAGCGGCTATGAAAGTCTTCGCGCTGTCGTGTGACCCAGGCTGGAGGCTCTTTAGCATCATGATACTGGCCAAGGAATTCATCAACAGTTATTACCCTGTAAGATAAAAGCAAGTTAGGCAATGCCGTTAACGGATATATCGGGGAATTTCCCGTGAATTACTTATTCGGCTGCGATTGGAGCGGTTTGATTTGATTGATTGAAAAATTCCATCTTGTTGCCTTGGCAATGCGAAGAACGCGATGGCTAGAAACGGACACTACTGCAAAATGTTTTAAAGATGCAGTTATGTATGTTGATTTTACTGAAGTGATTGTGTTCGTGAAAACAAAATCGAAACAAAACGTCGTCTCGTCATTGACAAGGCAGCGTTCGCCGGATTGTCAAAGAGGTTCATCGGGCTAGAATAGGCCTTTTTTCGATAGATTAAAATTCAGCTTGATAGTGAGGCAGTAGTGAGGACAAAGACAAAGCAAAGTGGGTGATATGTAAATATTTTTCACATTCATTCCAACGTGTTTCTATTGTTTTTGTCCTCACTGCCTCACTATCAAGCTGAATATTTGATACACAAATACACAAATCATGAAAAAAGACAAGCTAAGGGGACAAGTCAACATTTTAAAGAATCATACATGTCCAATACACCGACATAATGAGATTGTAATGAGATTCCTGGTACGTCACAATAGACATCACAAAGTGTCACAAAGTGTCCCGCACTTTATGTCTCGCAAAACTGTTACTACTTTTTTAAGGATTAAGGTTGGGGGACACTTTGTGATGTCTATTGTGAAGTGCTATGAATCTCATTATGTCGGTGTCTTGGACAACCCTAGACGAAACCTGTCTTACCAGTCTCCATTTTGGTCGACATCTTCAATGACTTCATCCAAAGCAATATCTTCCATCTTCTTATTCTCCTCTGGATGTTCAAAGTCTACATACTCGTCCCTGTTCATTTTCCCGTTCTTGTCCGCATCGGCGATGTGGAATTTGTATTGCTTTTTACGAATTTGACGACGTAAGTTCTATGTGAAGAGAAAAAGATCATCATTATCATTTGTTTTAGGCCCAGTCCACAGGAGCAATTTGGCATCTCATTTTTAAACCTGCATAATGCAGGTTTTAAAAATGAGCTGCCAAATTGCTCACGTGGACCTACAATCAACCAATTATAATATAAATACTGTGTAAAATACTAATGTCCTAAGTTAAAACGATGTAACAGTATAATATGAAGTTCCAAACATGGGGACCTCTGTCAGGGTCGGCCAGGAAGGGATGGGGGGGGGGGGGGGTTTAGTGGTATACCAGTACACCCGAAAAAAATTCGCCAAAATACCCAAAAACACCCAAAATTCATCCAAATATGCCCAAAATTAATGGAAGCATTGTTTACTGTATGCCTGAAATTCAAAGAAAGTGAAACCGAATACCCGTATTTAAGCTGCAATATACACCTTATTCCAAAATGGTCGCCATTTAAATATTCTTTTGTTTTTATTCAAATTAGCCCTTGATGCCTCGTTCTAATAAGCTTGAAATTCAAAAGAATATTTTATCTTGTACGAGGCAACAAGGTCAATATGTATGCGCATAAATCAGCGGCCACTTTGGACTAAGGTGTATACAGTATACCCGATTTAAAAAGCCCCTGTATGCCAACGCTGCTCTATGCTGAAGAGAATGTCTACCAACTTCTGATTCAACTCCACTGATTACCATCTAGGAAATTTTGAAACAGGTTCTGGATTTTCTCCTCAAATTTCTTTATGCAGATGAACCGGAAAGGTTTTAATTCAAGAATTTACACACTCATCCACGAGGAGAAAACACTTTCAGTTGATCCTTTAACAAGTTCTCCAAGCTACTTTTGTAATGACATAGAGAGATTAGTAAGGAGAACTTCAGTGTGGATATAGGGCTTAAAGGGTTAACTGACTCACGTAAGTAGTATGTGTTAAAACCCTAAACGTGTAAAACAGAAATAATGATGAAAGAAAGAAGGAAAGAAAACAGAGATATTAGTATTTTAATTCAATTTGAGTAATACAGGTTAAACGTCCTGAAGACTTACATGATCTTTTGGCAGTTTTTCAGGATTTTCCCATACTCCATACTCCGATTTAGCATATTCGTCCCAAGAAATCTCTCCATCTCCGTCTCTGTCTTCTTTTGCGATCCTCTTGTCCACATCCTCGTACATGAATGCCTTTCTCTGCTTCTCTATCCATACAGTAAGTTCATCAGGTGATACTAGACTGTCTTTGTTGGTGTCGATCATTTTCGTAACAATCGTTTTGAGCCTTCGTTTGGATTCTACGGGTGTCAGATGCTCGAATTCTTCAGCTTCGGGGCCGAGGAAGGCTTCGTGATCATATCGCACGTCGTGTTCTTGATTTGCTCCGAAGTGTTCATGTTTATGAAAATTATCTTGATGCGGCTTAACCTCAGCAAAAACAAGCGAATAAAAACTCAGTTGGGCTAAAAATCCCACAATGAACGACAATGCTATATTGAAACCTTTCATTGTTCAAAACCCCGGCGATAAGAAAAGAAAGAATGAACCTTAAAATCTCTCTCGACTGTATAGAAAAATGTGAATTTCTTGCTAATGGTTCACATTTATCCTCGTTATTAATTAGAAGTTTAAGTGTTAACGTGCTATTGGACTGTGAAAGAAACCAATCATTTTACGCCATGAATTTCAGTTTATCCCAGCTGTGTAATCAGCGCATTACATTATTTCAGTATTTTGCTCACTCTTCCAATAAAGAAATGAGAAACACAACCGCCTGGTTGCCTGAAATGACGTGTCGTGTTTTAATTAGGAAATTTCATTTCTTTTCAAGGCAAACTGCATGGGTCATTTTCCATTCACGCCATTAGTGTAACAGGCGCGACGGCCTCCTTAGGACTGGAACTGCTTCCGAATACGTCGTGTTAATGATTTTAGCCCCACTTTTCGTCTTTCCTTACAAGAGAGAACTTATGATTCCTTATTGAATATGCATCAAAATGTACTATTTATGGAGACCGAGGAGAACTCTCTAGCAGGAGTATCATATCATTCTAGAGTCCCGAAAAGTGGCATCACGTGTCAGTTCTGTTCACATTTAAAACGGCTTTGTTCCAACAAGAGTCCATTATCCAAGAGTAAGAATCTGCTATCAGGTTTGCACCCATGGGCGTCAGAAATGTGCCTTATGATATAAACACCAATGAAGTACCAAGTGATCTTTCGCGCGAAAACACGATATCTTCACACGTGAAAGTGGAATGGTTTGGTATTTCGGTGATGTTTATATAATAAATAGAACATTACATGACCGCTTGGCGATACGAAATTTCTCTTCTCGTGTTGAAAAATATTTCACTCGTTCGCTGTGCTCACTTGTGAAAAATTTTTTCGACACTCGAAGAGAAATTTTGTATCTCCGTGCGGCCATGATGTAATATCCTTTATTTTCTAAACCAAGTTTTGCGGGAAAATTAGGTTTCAAAATAGACACTTTTCTGACACTGATGGGGACTAGGCTAATTTGGGTAAATGTACTCTCGGTGGACTCTTGGTGAATATCCAGTGCAATCGTGATGAAGAAACGCCTTAAACGAATGCTCTCCATTTACCTCTTCTACAATCCGTGCGCTATTATTAACCAATTCAGTGGGCAATATTCCATGGTACGACGCTGTTTGACCTCGTGCTCCACTGGAACGATTTAATTATCAGGTTCACTCATGTGGTATTCGAGGTCCGTACTGTAAATTTCTTTCTGTATCTTCAAATTGAAAACATTTTTAGGCATCAAACGTTCTAGAAAAAAAAAAAACATGGTAAAGCACCTCTCACTTTCCGAGGTCGTGACCAATTATATTCGCCCTATTCTTGGTTTCACTCGCGTGATCTGCAGTCATGGTTTTTTTTTTCACCGAAACAAAAGAAACGTGTCAAGGGAACGTTTCTTTGGGAAAATCTGAATCCAAATTTGGATTTCCGCAGCCAGGGTGGATTCTATTGATCTAAATTCGGATTTTTAAAATTTAGTAGACGTTGGCAGCAATGTTAGATGAATAATAAATGAAAAAATTGTTCGAATGAGGCCTCGAGTTGCTTTTGAAAGTTTTCATCCTGGCTTTCGCTGAACTAAGGCATTATCAGCAATGATGCCGTAGGTCGGCGAAAGTCAAAAGCAACTCAAGGCCTCACTACTCACTCGAACAGTTTCCAACAGTTTCCGCCTTCCAACTCATTTGGAAGGCGGTTTTTCAAGACAAAATTAGAATGATTACCGCGCATTAGAGAACAAGATCCTAAAATTCAGGAAATAGGCCAAAGGGTTTATCATTGGAAGGATTTTTGCGTTTCTTTTCGCTTCTTAATAATATACATATTTTTTCTGGTTCAAAATGTTCGAACCACTTCAATTTTGATTTTCCTCTGTTTCAGATTATGATAATGAATATTAGACAAAGAAATATCAAAATTGAACTTGTTTGAAACATTTTAAAACAAAACATTTTAACCATAACATACGCAACATACAAATTCCTCCAGAACGTGTCAATTCAACCGAAGCATTTTTCGTTTCATTGGGCGGGAAGAATCTGTAAGATCTTGCATCAAGTACTCAATCTCGAATTTTTGTAAAGCGACGGAGGATAAGATTTGAGTTCCAAACCAGAAGGATTAGTTTACGATACCAACAAGAACGCCGTTCCTTTGTTGACGGACACCAACATAACGAAAGTGACCTGGAATAGCCAAACGAGCGAACATTACACTGAAAGAATATTAGGTGGCAGCGTAGCCCAGTGGCTATGGCGCTTGTCCGAGATTCGGAGATCCCGGAGTTAAGGATCCCATTTTTGCTGAACATTTCTTGTCTTTGAGCGGGGAGTCACGTCACTACAAAAAAAGGCTCCATGCCGATGAGGGACTACTTCAGAAAAAAAAGTTTGACTCTTCCCACAAAGTTTAACGTTTAATACTTCTCCAACACAATGTACTCAAAGTGATTTAATACTTGGCGTAAAGGTTCATAATTTAACAAAAAGCCTCCTCTTTTCATATAAAAGTCTAAAATTTACACGACCCTAGTAAAGACTCTAAAGTTCTTCATGTTTAGGTAAAGCACGGCCATAATCTGTTGCTTCGCTACCAACAAAAACTTCATGGTTGTTGATCATTTCGTCTTCGCTGAGTTTGCCATCTTTGTCTTCATCTGCTGATGAGACTAGATGCCGCGCTTCCTCCTGTGCCATTGCCTGTTCAGTTTCGGGTAAAATCCAAAGTTTAACCTTTAAAAATAAGATGAGAATACAAAGAAAGTAGTGACTCAATCTTTCACTCTAACTCATGACAATCTTGAAAATGTATGTGCCGCATACATGGTTTGTTTGACAATACAAGTCTGCCAACAGATGATATGGATAAGCTAAGGACTGCAAGACATACAAAAATTGTACCACTTGTGGGATAAAGACGATAAACAAGGTTGATTCATTTGTGGGATCATTTCAGCCTCTCACTGACGTGACGTGGGCCGATTTCTGGACATAACAACATTTGAGTTCATTGGTTCTCTACTCTACACCAAGAAGTTCCTCTCTTGGAACTCTCGTTTTCTCATCTTCTCTAAAAGGTATCATTTGTTGGAGATCAGGCCCAAGAGTTATTGAGTATCAGTTTTGATTCAAACTTCGATATATGTGCTTCCGGTTGGGTCAACATCGTTTTCTGGAGACTAAGAAGCGTGGTGTCAAAACTTAAAAATTCGTGTAATTTTTTTGCACGTGGTTTTGTAACTATCCATACCATGGAGGGATTCTGACACATTCCTTTCGTCTGATCCACAAATCTACAGTTCTAGCAGTAATTGTCAAGGTACCCCATTATTCATTTTCTGTATGTCTTCCAAGTTCTTTAACTCTCTCGATCGTTATTCTCTTTTCCTCTTAATTTTCATTCTGTCCAAATCTTTGTGTTGTGAATTGACCCATTGAATCCTGGGAGTGAGGCTTAACAGATTTCTCTCTGGGTACTCCTGGGTACTCCGCTTTTCCGCTCTCCTCAAAAACCAACATTTGACTTGATTTGTGTTAATTCATCATCATTTATTTGCCTTTATGTGTATAACAGATTTTAAAAAAGCATACAGCAGGTTGTTAGGCGAGGAGACCTCAGGAAACCACCAGTGTCCCCAATTAGTGTCCCCAATTAGTGCTCCAGGGCTAGAACGACTAGACACTTAAATAAAGTTCCTTTACATGTCATCTGAGGGCATCCTGGGGCGCATGATAAGTGAATGGGTTAAGGGTGGAATCTAGTTGTTGCTGTTGTCGACGGGGCCCGGTTGTTCAAAAGCCGATTAACTCTAATCCCAGATTAAGAATTAACCAAGGAGCTTATTTCTCTGCTCCCAAATGCTGTTTAACGCTGATTTTGGGTAAGACTTTATATTAGTAGAAGTCAATCTTGAAAAACAAAACTAAGCAAAAGAACTTTCACCAAGAAGTTGAAAACATAAAAGAATACTTAAAGCTAATCCTGGATTAAGTTAATCAGCTTTCCAAACAACCGGGGCCAGGACAACAACTTGTCGTTGTTGTTGTGACCTTGACAACAAGGCTAAGCTAAATAAATACAAACAGCATTGACTCACCTCTTCCTTGTTCAGTTTCCCATCCTTATCTTTATCATAATCTTCTTTAAATTTCTGAGTCTCTTCCTTCACCCATTCCGGTTCTTCAGTTTCAGGGTCATCAGGATCCTTGTAATCACCCAAGAATTCCTCCAGGCTGACATAACCATCTTTGTTACGATCAATATCTTGGATGGAAAATCAGAATAGGTTATTTCCCTTGAACTCCAAGTGCGCATCATCACTGTGCCTTATTTCTTGCATTAGACTTTAACTATTAGAGGGTGATATGAAGTGCTAGTTTTCTACCCATATGAACTATGTGAGCATTAGCCTTACTAATGGAAACAGGCCCACACAAGGACAGAGAAAAACTCTGACCAGGGTGGGAATTGAACCCACGATCTTCGGGTTAGATCACCGCTGCTCTACCGTAGCACTTATAGCACTTATATTTCAACAGACTTTAACTATTAGAGGGTGATGAGAAGCATTAGTTACAGATGCAAGGACTACAAACAGTAGGCCCTATAATAATAAAACTTTATTATACAAAGAATTCAAAAAGTTGACACTTATTTACATTGAAGCTGTGTAGAGAATAATTATAAAATACGTATAAATAAATAAATAAAATAAATAAGTATTAAGGCGATATATATATATAACTAAAATTATATACATTCATTTCTCAAGCCAATAGTTTGAAGTAAAACTCCTTATCGATTCAGAATTCTTTACATGATTTGGTAAATCATTAAAAAGATCAGCAGCCTATCTCACTAACCCCTGTTCATAAACTCTGTGTGACATTAAAGATCCAACACTCTATTCGAAAAGTGCAGGGCACATAATTCCTGCTGTTGTGGTCTCGTCTGAATCCTGAAAGCCACAAGTTTATTAGTGCAATGTAACACTACTAAGTGTTTACTTGCTGTTTACAAACAAGAGTACACATAACGCTGGCTTTCTGTGGAACTGATCTCCACAAAATAGGATGATGACAATTTTTCTGCCAAACAAGTACCAGGGCCTGTCCCTTTTATTTTAGATAATGAAAAAAAAAAGATTCTGTAAGATGTACCAGGGGCATTCTTTAACATCCAACACAATTTGATTTTAGCAAGGGGTGAGAGACTGACTGCCTACCATATATGTACTGTATTTATTAGCCTATGAGCCAAGTGATTTCTGCATCAAGTTAAACTGGCAACTTGTCGCAAGATAGGGGGGTTGGGATAGCCAAATATTTCTGCCAAAAAAATTCCTTGCTAATGCTACAAGAGCTTCAATTGAACGCTTATTCGGCTATAAGCCGAGCAATTATCAGCAAACGCAAATTACTATGCGTATGTAAATTACCAGTATTATTGTTGGTCATAAACTTATATTTAAGTGGTGGCTCCTAAAGGAGCCGTTTTGTTTTGGTCACTTCATGAATGAAGTTTTCAGACATCTTCTTTGCTGTCAGTCTCAAACTCATCCTCCATTGCCATATCATCATCAGCTAGTTCTGGAATATTGTCGGTGGTAGATCTCGTCATCTTCTGAGCCATCAAAAAAATTCGAAATGCTGCATGTTTTGAACGATTTCCTCACCATCTCTGCTGCAATTTCTGCCCACGACTGCTTTGTCCAACGGAGGACCAGGTTTCTTGATGGTGCCTTCTTCTTTCCTGCTGGAGTGAATTCAAAGGGGCCAGTCAACATCCAGGAAAGGTTCTGCTGTCACCTGATGTTATCCTTGAATGGTTTGTTGAGGTATTTGTCCAACAGCTGAAAGACTGGAGTCAGGCCACCTGGGATCACTGCTACTTTGATCTTATGCTGTATTTTTACAGTTTGCTGGTATGTTTATTCACTTAACAGCACATGTGGAATAGAAATATTTGGTCTCGGTTTATAGCTGGATGTTTTGGTTTTATTTTTCATTAGTTTCTAACATGTTCCGATAGCCAAAAGTTTAGGGTCTTGGATTAAGCAGAGATCAGCTTATAGGCGAACAAATATGGTAGTTCTTAATATCCAAGAGGAGTTGAAAGTTAAACCATGCTGTAGACGTAATTGCAAAGACAGCATTTTCTCATCAGTTCTTTTGAGACCCTATGTATTTACTGGACCAGTGTTCAAATCCACAACTCCTGCACTGTAGCCCAATGTCCACCCAACTAAGCCAACCAGGATCTCCCCTTTAAACAGCATTTCTTTAGCACTCTTAACATTGACAATCACCTCCAGTTGCAAAATTTTAAATAAAAATCTTTTTCAGCTTTATTTATTTATTTATTTAGTTATTTATTTTAAGCTTTATTGGGTTTCAGTTATAGTACATATAGTATAACACCCAAATGGACAGGCACGAACGAGACCGAGGGACCCATGCAAGGTGCCGTCCAAATAGGAAATTTAGTTTTAAAAAAGCTAAAAATTACCCAAATAATATCACCATATGTGCTATAAGCGGTGGCATGCACACGATCTTACAAGAGACCAAGTGCACGGGTGTTCCACTTCAAATGCTGTTTGCAAAAGACTTGTCAGAGTTTGTTTTAAAAAGTTATAAAAAAATCGATAC
>NC_090870.1:64422930-64447930 GCF_036669935.1 Montipora foliosa
ATTGATCATCACCATTTTTCTCATTGAACTGCTTATAATAATTGCGCCGAACCTCGTTCATAACATGAATGGTGTAATTTCTCTTGGCTTTAAACGCAGCCAGATCTGCGGGAAGCCTACTAGCCCTCCATCGCCTTTCAGCTTTCCTCCTATCACGCCTCGCCTGTATGATGTTATCGTTGAGCCAAGGTAGGCGGACACGAGTGGTAACGTGGCGTGATCCCACCGGCGCACGCTTATCCAACAGAGAAGCCAAAGTCATATTTTAGCAGTCAACCAACGTATCAAGGTGAGATGTAGGATTGACGCATAGGTTAGAATTGCGGTTGTTTTCGACAAACTGCTGCATATCAATTGACTTAAGCTTTTGCCTATTACTAGCGTCGGATCTCCGATATTCACGTGGCTTGTGGGTTTTCACTGCTTTATACTTTCTTAAAATATACGATGATTAGGTGTACAAATACCATTGGGAACGAAGATAATTGTTTGATGTTTCCCGCGGAAAGCGCTCCGATATCTACACATGCTGTCAATCAAAATAAACGTCTACTTCCCGGCGAAAAAGTATTTTACTAATATCTTTGGAAACATTTGATTTTTTTTCTCTGCGGTCGACAGGTGTGACCTTAACCACCTTTTACTTTAAAAAAATGTACACCACTGACTTACAACTGGTCGGAACTGTAAAAATGAAGAAGAGATTTGAGGTGATAAAACACCCGTAATATCAATAACACCTACAGCCTAGGACAAAATTGTTGAAACACTTTGTAATACCTTGCCCTCCCACGATGTTGTTTTGCCAAATGGGCTCAGAAACTCGCATGAAAACGACATTGTGAGTAGAGAGTGAGCCGCGAAAGCTTCAGATTTGTATAATCGTGTACTTGTCACTGACTGTAAAAATTTTATTTACAGCACATACCTGTTGCTTGCTTTGACCAGTACACCCCACTTGAACGAATACTTGGCGTCTTGTTATTCACACAAATGCAACCTCCGTGGCTATGTAGCCTCTCCATGGGGCGTGGCGGAGTTAATATTTCTGGTATCAAGTAACAGAAAATTTCGCGCGAAAGTGGGTTCAGTTTGCGGGTTGCGTGGAAAACGAAATTGGTTTCTTCCAGAAATTAACAAAATCCGATTGAAACTGTCGCCTCAATGAGTACACCGATTTGTAGATCGCCTTTTGTTCGAAAGAGACCTGTAATCTGTCCCGTGCTTGGAGAATGGACATGCTTCAAACGGCGTGAAGATCTCATGGTTGTGTTAGCCGATGTTGCCCGCATACAGGACACAAGCCTTCTAAAAGATTCATTTTCCTTCTCACTGAACGCTTTCCTAGCCTTGTGGAACCGGGTTGGCTATTTTTTATCGAGCAGTGAAGAAGATTTTGTCGAAAATGCCAGTAATTGCAGAGAGCATATGCGATTACTACCGTATGACGATGCGGTTGAATTTATTTCACAGCTTTTGACGCGAGAAGGAAAATTGATTCTAAAGATTTTTAACCCCGTATATTCAGATAGTACTACACCAACCGTGGAAACAGTAGTCGTAGAACCTCTAGCAGATGACGATGAGCAAAAACTGGATCAGGCCTCTGAGGGAGATAGCGATCTCAGCGAAAAATCATCCACGAACGACTCAGAGACCAGAATATTAAGACGGCGGAATGGATCGAAAAGGGGACAAGGCTTTGTGAGCGATTCGATAGAAGATGAAAGAATCCAGAAGAAAGGCAAGATCGAAAGCTCAGGTAAGTATTTGAGAAGCACTTTTAATATTTTCTGGGGTAAGGGAGCCGCAGATTTACAAGGGTGAATAAGAGTGCGGCGTGACTATTTCGGGGGTGAGGGGTGAAGGGGGTAAAAACTGAAACAACCCAAACCTTTACAAAAATGCTAACCTTAGGCCTAAACATTATCTAAAGCATGTAGTTTAGTCCTAAGGTTAGCATTTTTGTAAAGGTTTGCGTTGTTTCAGCTATTGTACTCTTCACCCCAGCCGCCACCCCCTTCACCTCTCACCCCAAAAGAGAGTAAATAAGTAAGTATCATCATTATTTACCCTCGGATTTTTGGAGTAGCTAGTACGTAGCTAATATCTTCGAGCATTGAACAAAACGACTGTTAAGAATCCCAACTGGCTGGAGGCAAACCAGTTTGCTACTTACAAGTGCAGCCATGAAATTGAACCAGGGACTACCAGGAACAAATTCAACGAGTGGTCAGAACGAGTCTTGAACCCGGGATCTCCGGATCTCAAGGCAAGCACCATCACCACTGGGATGGACAGGGAAATGGAATATGAAATTCAGCAGTTGTTTGTGACCTGAGGGCCAATCTTTTCAGTTCGGACAAAGAGAGAAAGTCATTATCCATTTGTTGTAAAAAGCTAGTCCTTTTTATGTTTTAAGACAGCAAAGAAGAAAATTAATAATGTAAATAATTTATCTGCAAGATATAAAATTTGCAGCCAGAAACGTTTCCACACACACATATTGCTTATGCGCTTATCATTGGCTAATCCAAATGGGCTGACCCCTGGGGAGGGGTTGCTTTTAAGGTGAAACAAAAGGCTACTGAAGCCCTAGGGTATGGGTTGTAAAAAGCAGACTAAATCCCCTTCCCCAGTGGCAGAGACACCAGAAGCAGTATATGGTATTTACCAGCCAGGAGGCCCCTGTTAGGAAAATTTTTGCCCAAGGTAGTGGGGACGGCCCAATGCAGCAGGTGGAGGATTTTATTTGAGAGTAGCCTGGTAGATGACTCTCTTTCTCTGGGCACATGTAAATGTTTGGCCAGGACAAAGTTCATCGACCATCTTTCTTGGTCTACTTTTGTACCATATCTTAGCCAGGATTCAAAGATTTGCAAGGCTTAGAGTAGAAGATGCATCCAGACGAATCATACCCAGGGAGAAAAACTGTCCAAGGAAAAACAAATGAAGGATCATTCCGTCTAAGATGACCTTGTGGACAGATTTGAAATACCTCTTAAATTTGTCTCTGTATAAATACAGCCAAAGAGAGGCCTCATTGGTTCAGATGAATACCTATCAACAGCATGATATTAAATTTGTCTGGACGGATAATCCATATGTTTTCCTATAGGTAAACTGAAGTCTTGTGTGAATTTTCAAAGTTCACAATCAGAAGTCACCAATATACAATGTAACAATAAAATTATTCTGCTCGGACAGTTTTTCTCAGCTTTATCCCTGGCAGATGATCTTTGATGGAAAATACATGTATCCCATGTTTTAAAACTGTTATGTTGGTTTTGATTTTTTTTGTTTGTAGATTTCCCCACATTAGATTTGCAGTCAGCGTTGGTAAATGACTGTTGCCCAAATGAGGACGAAACCTTGTTGTCCCTTATTAAAACATTCTTGCAAAAGAAGGAAGGTAGGCGGATGCTGATTATTATTGTTATATAATGAAAAATCCATTAATTATTCTCACCCAACAGTCTGCTAGTGAGAAGGTTGTGGGTTCAAAATATTTGGGAGGAGGTCAAATATCAGTGGTATGCCTAGATTGACAACATCAAGTCTTGTGCCGGATTGTCTAAGAACCTACAGTATGAATTAATTTTTGTTAATCCTAGGGGATGTAGTCTATCTCTTTTTCTGCTGTAGGGGTACATGTGAATCTGACCTGGCTATTGAATTTGAAGAATGTGAAACACAACACTGAAATTTTCACCCATCAGTTGTTTTGTGTTCTCAATATTTTGAAAAACATCTTTCATGAGAGAGCATGAATAAAGGTGATAGTGGAGGGCCAACATGATTTCTTTTTTTTTATTTTCACAAGCAAATCATTGTGAATCAAACCTTCCAATAAAAAAGCAATAATGTATAGTTCCAGAAAATATCTATACCCTTCCCCCACAGAAGGGATTGGAAATTCCTGGGGATGGGGGTTCCAAAGGCTGAGGAATTTCCAGAGGGGGGAGGGGGGGTTGTCTCAATTTTCATGCAGTTGTACATTAAGTGTTGTTGTTTGCATTTTGCTTCTCGATTCTCGAATGCAAAAAAATAAATCTTGCTAATATAAAGCACAAAATTAATATTTTTATGCTGGTTAGGCTCGATATTCTGTCACTGCCAGAGTCTGATCATTTTCCTGAGTAGTGGCTGGCGATCGAAATGCATGTTGTGGAAAGTAGACAAGTTAATCGTGACTGATTGAAAATATGTCTGTCGCACTTGACCAGGTACTTCGGTCACACCCATCTGTATCATTTCAGCTGGAAGATTTCGTCGCATTTTTAAGTTGTCATCGCAAGCGTGAAAAATAGCATTTGAACTGAAAGAATGCATCAACATTGAATTAACAGAAATTCAGAATCGACAGATAACAGACTTCTTATCGCGATAACAATGATTCTTGATCAAAGAAAACAGTACAGTAACAATGACAGTTCAGGAGGCAAATATATTTTTAAGCGATCGGCCAATCTCGTACCCAGAGTTCTCAGGCTTTTTGGTCAGTGGGTGAGTGCCCACTGAGGTTTTGAATCTCCCTCCAAATTCTGCGGTTTCCAAGTTACTTACCGACTTCCTGTCAGACTGCCATTGTAATGCAAGCGGCCAATCAAAAAAATAGTTCAAGTCCATTATCCCAGAGTCTTTACGGACGCTCACCCGCTGACCAAAAAGCCTGAGGACTCTGGGTATGAGATTGGCACGCAGAAATTTAGATAAACAACTTGCTGCTTCAATTTTTCCCATAAATTCGTTCAACACCTATTTCGAATCACACTTAAATCGTAACATTTACAATAAGCCAAAGTAAATGTAATTTAAGGGAAATCCTGCATGATAGCGAGTAACAAATCCATTCACACAAGTTTGCACGTAGTGTGCGAGGCTGAAATGTTTTGAAACGTAGGCATGAGGCATGGTGCTTGCAACGTCATTTTCGACGTAACTTTGAATTTAAAAAAATGTTCCATAAAGATTTTCAAGGTTCAAGGAGGTTTTCAGAGAAGGTGCGGGGCGAGGCAGTTTACCACAGGTTAGCGCCATCAGAGATAAATGCCGGCAAAGTGAAATTATGCAAATCTCGAAATTGGCAACATGTCAAATTTTCACCGCCAGTCGACAGGATGCCAATTGGTGTGGTGTAAAGTGTTTTTTTTTTCAGCATTTCTCTCTCGATGGTCTTGGAAGTGAACCTTTTTTAGTAACTGCTGTTTTGTCAAAATTATGAAGCAGAATTTACGGTATTAAATCTATAATTTTCATATTGCAAATTCTGCAATAGGCAGCCTTGATATAGGGGAAGTACCTTCTAGTGATGTGTTGGTCACAGTATCCACCAAATTGTTGGGGTAAAAAAATGGTAAGGACCAAAATTCTGTATCTTGCACTAAAAAAATAGCTTACTTTTGGTTTCCACAAGGAATGATAATATTTCCAAGGGGTGTGCGACAAAAATAATCTATTTTGTGAGCTGATTTTGGAAAATCCAGAGGGGATGGTGGTCATAAGTAAAATCCCTTCTGTGGGGGGGGGGGGGGAGGGGTATGGATATTTTCTGGAACTACACAATGCAAGTTCATTGCACTGTTTTTACTACATGTATGTAGTACATACAATCACAGAAATTTAAAGTAATTTCATATCATGTTTAATCCAATCAGACAGAATGCTGAAACAGATTGAAGAAGTGCAATTAGCAAGAAGTTGTCTAGAGGAAAGAATCAAAGAGCTTGAAGGTAATACATCTAAGTATAGGAAATCATATGAACACAAGTTCATTTTGTGATTTATGGGACAAAGTGATGTTTACCAGGGTTCTCCTGAAAATTTGAAGTAGACGGAGAAAAATTCCAAGTAGCTGGTGAAAACTGCTTTCCTTGCCAAGCCGGCCCTAAAAAATTCATGTACATTTTCCCTGAGTAGCCATTGCGCCCAGGTCAAGTAGATGACGATTTTCGACAGTCACCGGAGCTTCTGCAGAACCTTGTGTTTACCCTGCGAGCAGTTGGTTTCTTCTACGCTTCCTGAGAGAAAAACCACTGCAAACAACCGTTTGATTTGTCATTAAGCATGCGTGAGTTGCATAACGCCCCACATGACGCATGCATGTCCTTTTAAACTTCATTCCTTTGGCTAACAGAACAGCTGTTTGGTAAATGAACGGTTTACCATGTCCCTTTGGAATCACAGCCATTGTATCTTTACCTTTCGAAAAATGGAAAAGAGCCTGCTTTTGCTCTTGATTAATTCCAAATATTCCTTGGGACTTCAATCCCCCAGAACGGTTCTCAAAGCTTCAGCATACTTGGCAGAATTACATCTGTGGTCACAATTTGTGCAGAGTCCTTTCTTTCTCATCAAGTTAAGAAAGGCTCTGCTGGCAGGGTGAAGCTGTAGGTGATTGCAATTTTATATCTTTCAAACAAGTGATTACAAGTAACCTTAACTCATTAATAATTCATTCTAGGAAAACAAAAGGAGTGTTTTATTAATCAATATCTGTATATCTGATACAGATTTCTCTTCATTTACATAAATGTTTCTTTTCATATTCCCTGTTCAAATGTCTTGAATCACCAAAAATACCTATTGTCTATTAACACTTAAATGCAGACTTCTGATAAGTCATACATGTGTATGTGTATACAATATTTGTGTCAGATCTGTATCACATTTACAGTGTACGAACTCTTTGTCTTGAGTTTGTAAATGTGATACAGATCTGCTGCTCATATTGTATATATTACATAAATCACAAAATGCATGAGCAAGTTTATACGATTTTTTCTGTGTTATACATGTATACTTTACAAAATTACTGAATGGCAGTATTTCCATGGCAACTTCCGTATTGCACTCTGTAACATCTTTTGCTCTCATTGACCAATCAGAAACGTGATATTCTGTTGAGTATACAATAAGGATTGTTACTGGATTGTGCTGTGTACCGCTAACATGCAGCGCAAGGAGGGCATAATCTGGATAAGACCAAAAAAATAAAAAGAAAAATCTCAAATGATGGTAGAGAACCATCATTCATACACTTTCTTACGAAGAAATGATCCTTGCATTCACACTATTTAGGGCTACTACGTGGTGTAAGCCTCGCACAAAACAAAAGTGCACAAAACGTCCTGAGAGCTGTCTTAAAACTTTTGTTTAGGCCTAATAAGAATACAGAAAGTATCCTAAACATGCATAAATGCTAATCTTAGGCCTAATTAGACCTAAACAAAAGTTTGAAGACAGCTCTCGGGGCGATTTTTGCGCTCTCGTTTTGTCCGAGGCTTACACCACGTAGTAGCCCTATTTAGACAATAATTGCCATTACTTATTATTTAAACTACTTTTACCTCCAAATGTTCATGATCGTTTTCTCAATAAATTAATTATTGAAAAATGATCATGAACATGAACAAAGACCAAATAGACCTCTTTACAGATGTGTGCTTAGTTACCTGGCCTTTAATGAAAGTGAGGCTGGTGTTGACATTGTTGTGATACAGACCTCCATCCTTTTCTTATGTTAATGATGTTGTTGTCATGCTAATTTGTAATAAGTTACATAAGAAAAGCAATGAGGTTTCTATCAAAACAAGGTCAACTCCAGCCTCACTTTCATTCATAGGCCAGGTAACAAAGTACACAACTGTGAAATTGACTATTGAAGAGTCAGGAGTTAATTACCAGTATTCTTTTCTTTTCTTCCATATCAGTTGATTTCGAACGGCATCTTGCGGAAGAAAAGGAAATAAGAAGAACTAAAGATGAATCGATCAAAGCCCTCCAAGGTGACTCATTAATAATTAAATAACCTAATTGCCTAATGCTGGTAGTGACCCAAAAAAATAGAGCATAAGATTTGTTTGACAAATAAGATTCTTCTTTGTTAAGTTTAATCTGGCTGTATGATGGCCTTTTAAATTAATAGGCTATGAGAACAACTAAATCCTTCATTTCTTTTACCACGTTAAAATAGTAAGATGGTAATCACTTTCAGCTCAATATCCTAATCGGCCTTATGATTTTCTGCTATCCTTATTATTATTGATTTCTAATAATAATATTATTATTCTATTAAACTTGTTAAACTGCCATTGAATTGCAATAAAGATAAATGTATCTTTATTTTATTGAGTAAATTACCGGATTGAAGGTTTGGGTCGCAGGTCATTGTTTCACCATAGCTGAAACAACCCAAAGCTGCATCCTCTCCTTATGATCAGCAAACTAAGAGCGTATCAATTTCAAGATGAACTACTCGACCTAATTCGATCCTACTTGTGTGACCGACTGAACCGAGTGAAACTAAGAGCTACTGTACATGTATTAGAAGCTAGTGGAAGCGGACTGAGAGAGGTTGTCCTCAGGGATCCGCCCTCGGCCAGTTGCTGTGGAACATCTTCCAAAACGACCTGACATACGTAATTAACTCACATCTCTCTATATACGTACGTGGATGATCATCAACTGTATGAAACAGCTAACAACAACCTAATAACCAATGCCAATAAAGCCTCTGTGTGGTATGCTAGCAATCTGCTAAAAGGAAGCCTCAGAGCAAATACCAAACTATGACTCTCAACCATAGCAGTACAGCAAAGGACACCCCATTACACTTTCAAGGAAACACCATTGACTCTTCAGAGTCTCTTTAGTTGCTAGGAGTCACTGCAGACGACCAGCTGAACTTTAACAATCACATTAATGAAATATGTAGGAAGGCAAAAGGGTAGGCATAATGATGAGACTTAAAAAACTTATTCCTACTAGTGCGAAACTAAGCTTGTATAACCGTACCTAACTTATTGCCATCTGCCTTGGCACTTCTCTCTGACTTCTGTTCTGCTACTGATAAAAGAAAGTTCGGAAAGAGCATTACGCGCAGTTTTCCTGGATAAGCAATCAAGCTACTGAACTCTGTTGAACAAAAGTAACCTAATAACGCTACAGAATAGAAGACTACACAATAACGCCATCGTTATGTATAAGGTGAAACATAGACTGTGCCCCACAAAAATATGCGAGCTATTTCATATGCACTGCTCACCTTATAATTTAACCGTGTCAGAGTTTGCCATCCCTAGATTTATGACCAAGAAGTACGGCAAACATTCACTCACACCTATTTGGGACCTAAGTTGTGGAATGGGTTGGGCAGTTTTAAACATTGTGTTCGCGTATGTGATTTATGTTTGATTGTAGAAGACAACATTATTGTTTAAACTGCACTCTTTGTAACTCATAACATAACGAAATTTCATTCACCTTGGGTTTTAATGCCTTGGGATGTTAGGTTTTACTAGGATACCGTTAGTTGATAGTAGGTTTTAAATTCTTATTAGTTTTAATGTTAAGTGGTCCATAATTACTTTATCATTAAGTGTCTCCAATTAGTAGAGGGATATTTCCCATCGGCTAGATACCTTTGACACGTTAATAAAGTCATTGATTGATTGATGCTAACATTAGGCCTGAACACTATGCTTTAGTTAATGTTTGCATTTTTGTAAAAGTCTGGGTTGTTTCAGGTAAGGTAAAACAATGACCTGCAACCTTAACTAACCAGCAACTTGCACTTTGCACCCTTCGGGATTTAGTAGTCACATGATTTAAAAATATCAGCCCAGCATCACTGATTTCTGACTCAATTCACTGTTTTCTGTTTTTTTTTTCTTTGTGCAACAGATGAATTGCAGACATCAAATAACAAGAGAAAGGCTCTTGAAAATAAGTTACAGGGTAGGTTTTTCTTCCAAAGAACAGTAATTTATTAAATTGCTCATTTCGTCTCTTTATGTAAGAAGAGGTTTTTAAAGTAGTGAAGTGAAAGGTCAAAATGTGATGTCCGGAGATTCTTCTTGTGTAATAACATTTTGACGTTTCTGGAATAACCATTTTATTGCGTGTGCATTTGAAGGTGAGACCACTAAGTTAATTCTACACCAAGTTCAGGCAGAAGCGGGTAACTTACAACTCTTTCCCTTAGAGCAATGCTGGGGATTTTACCTTGGACACCAATTTTGTGCCCGAATATGGACAAAAATAAGATCGATACTGCACGCGCGGGAAAATGCGAGCTACTTTATATCCAAATGAGCACATTTTTAAACTCAAAAAACTCCAGCTCTGAACCAGAGTTAAACGCTTCAAGGTCACGAGCTTCTGGTTCCGGCAATAACTTCTGTGGAAAGGGAGAATCGAACCTCGCACTTACCTGGAAATTTAAGCAATTGTTTCTTTTAGTCACATGAAAAATTTAGGTGGCTTAAACGGGATAAGTGCAAGGATGACTTCTTCAGTTCCAGCGTTTGAAATATATACATTTCTTTCGTTCAATAACTACTGTGTGGAATGAAAAGTTTGGAAGCAAAAGTTGCACAGGGACCTTTACTTTTTACAAGTAGTAGGGTTCCTGCGGGTATAACCTAACCAGTTTTACTTTAAGACCATTTCATTTTGATATATGAATGGTAGTTAGCACGTGCACGGTCTGTTAGATCGATGAATGTTAACGTGATTAAATATGCGCTATAAGACTGAAGGCAAAGAATAATTTATGCTTAAAGTTTATTGACAGCTCAAGGGCATTCTTCGCTGAAACTTTGCCTGGTCATACCATCTGCCCTTTTTCAATGAAGAAAACACTTTTTTTTTCACGGAAAATTTGGTCAGAAGTCGTGTTTCACTTGCATTTGAATAGGGTAAATTCCTTTTTTCTTTGTTCAGGTATAAAGCAGTTTCTTCAGGTGGATCAAGATGAGAATAACACAGCCAGCTCCTAGTGTGATTCTGTCACTCGCCCTGTTGATGACAAATCACGGTCTATCTACTGTGACTGCAGCTCATGTGTTGTGAGCATGTTATTTTTCATATTTGGCTATCCAAATGAAAACTGCTTGTATTTTTGTTTGAAAGTATTTTTAACAAAAATCGCGGCCAAAAATCAAATGGAAAGAGATTATTTGTCACATTTCATCGAAATTTTGCAGAGAATAATTTTTGCCTTCCGCTTTACCCATTTTCGTTGCGTTTGAGCAACGTTTTAGAGTTATTCGCAAACTTACGGTTAAATAAGATCATTTAAGGTTAGTTCAGATGCAGTTAAATTTGACATAAAGTAAGTCTCGTTAGTTCAGTTCAATGCGCAATTAAGGACGGTGCCTACTATTGTTATTGCGCATACGTTCTGCGCATTTCGAGATAGTAGGATTTCCTATAAGTTGTGCTTGCTAATACAGGGATATTTTTGCGCGGCTCAAAACTATGCGCAGAAAGCAGAACTTAGCAAGTGCTCTTGGTATCCAAAAAGAAAATTTGGGGTAACCACGCATTTTTCAGAGATAATTAAGCTTCAATTTGGAAAAGAACGCCATACAGTGCTCTGTATTTTAAAGCTTTTTACAAATATTGTTCATTATTTATCTTCGAAAAATGCGTGGTTACCCCCAGTTTTCTTTTTGGATTTCAATAACACTTGTTGAGATCTGCTTTTCCCGCATATTCATTAAACCGCGCAAAAATACCTTTGAATTAGTAGGCACCGTCCTTAAACCAGTTTGTTCCTGACGTCTATCGGTTTCGAAAACCTGGGGCCCGTTTTTCGAAGGTCCCGATAACTTTTCGGGCCCGAAAAGCTATTTACAAAACTGCCATCCGCTTGTTTGGATAAGCTGGTCTTTCAGTATGTTTCCAAGACATCTAAAGGCAAAATGACTGTGAAGTTTTGTGACTAAAAACCTGTCCGTTCTCAAGATACAGAGTAAATTATGGCACCCGAAAAGTTTCAGGACTTTCGAGAAACGGGCCCCTGGCGTGGAAATCTGCGGCTAATTCGCTCACAAAATGATATGCACATAGCAGTGCCCAAGCCTCCTCTGTTTCCAATTGTGGATTTGAGGAAGGCGAGATCATTTGCCGGGAAAGCTGAAAAATGGAGCTCAGAAGAATTATAAGATGATAAGGTTGTTTGGCAGAGCGAAGAAAATGTTACCGAGATAACAGCGACTTATCTTTGAAAGAGATTTAATTAGAACTGTCTGCATGCTCTTTAGTCTTTCTTTTATTGCCCTAAAATCGGATCATGGAGTGTCAGTTTTAATAGTGTTTTATATTAAAGTATAATCGCTTGTCTTACGATGATGTCACTTTGGTGTAGAGCGCGGCGTCAGTTCGATTGCAGAAGCCGGTCTTCTTGACTAGTTACGCATCACCATATAAAACGCGATGTTCCGCAGCCTCTGCTTGTACAGCTGTCTTGAATTTGATTGATGAACGTTTGGTCGTGATTTAAGGATATTGGTCCCCAATTCCTTCCTGTGCCTGGATGGGTTAACTGACAACCGACGAATGGCCTAAAAAATTCAGTAACGGCACTAACAACTGACAAATATTCAGTTTAACCGACAGCTGACGTTCGTAGTCGGGTTTACTGAAAACTGAGAAAAAGGCTTTTTGTCTTTGATATTCATTTGACATTCATTGTTGATGTCGTTCTATGTAAACGAATCCCGGTGGCCCTCGGATTCCAGATCCCAGACCGTGGATTCTGGATTCCGGATCCCGAGTCGTGGATTCTGGATATTCCAAACTCACAGGTTCCAAATGGATTATCATCGAAATCTATAAATTCTGGATTCCGGATTCCAAGGCCTCACATTTGCGGGATTCCGGATTCCTTCACATCGGGCAATTGATAGCCTTTTTGGGGTAAAATATATCATGACTTTTTTCGCTCAGTATTTATGCGCCGATCAACTCGAAACTTCAACTCCCCCTCCCCACCCCCCGGGCAAACCCCGGACATTTGAACTTTTGAAGATTGGATCGTTCCCGCCCCCTCGGGCCAACATGGTGTTCAAATGCCTTACCCTATCGTCGGATTTGTCTGTCATACCCTACTAAAGAACAATCGTCGTCGGCTCCAGTCGTCTTCAATAAAGACCTTTTGAAGACCTTTTTTGAAAGCCAATCGCTCACAAGTGCTATATCTCTTTCTTTAAACTCTTCCATCTCTTCCAAACACGTGTTTTATAGCTGTTAGCGACTTCGGCGCCCGAAGTCAAATTCCCCACTCCCCGGGCACAGAAGATAGTCAAATGCCCGGGGCTTGCCCGGGGGGGAGGGATGTTGAAGTATCGATTTGATCGGTCCATCATGCGATTTAGACAGCAAACCATCACGCTGAGTTTTCTACCAAGTCTTGTCCTGAAAGTCGAGCACTGCCTGAAGATTAATACTAATTTCATGTGCTTCTTGGAGTTCTTCTTTCGTGACCTTTAAATTGTACCTACTTAACCGCAACATCTATTTGCTGAACTGTACCCTGGATTCCAGAGGGTTTTTCTCTCTTAGCGCGACGGAAAAGCTAGTCGCGAATCCAGGGCAGCGAAACTGAGAACTTGCAACTGAAACGATCTGAACCGACTTACCGTGCAAAAGTGAAGGTGAACCAGAGTCAGTTAGGATGGTTAGAAGTAGCATTTCTAGATGCCAATTTTCTTAAGTCTTAATGGAGAATGCTCTGGCTTGAAACCTTTCTTCACCTCGAAGCTTTCACCAAGACCACATTTCACGCATTCATGTTAAATACCACAGAACGAAGTTACGTATTTTGGGAAGTCATTTAAGCTTTTGTGAGAGCTATAACATCTCTGTAACTGATCTTACCTGACCTCAACCAAATGTTGCCGGAGTCTCCAGGAGTCAATAAAATTCCCTTGGGAACAGGCATTAAAATGCTGAAAAGAAGCCGTTGTGATAGAGGATTGTCAGAGTGGATTTAAATTACGCCACAAGACTCCAGTTAGGGTCGTTTCAGTTTAATTAACGATTTGTTTTCTTCAATGTAAAGGCCCGCGCAAACGCTTCAACATCTGTTCGATTTTGTTGAATAATGTTGAACGATGTTGACTGATTTGGGGGGGGGGGGGGGGTGGGCAAACGGTTTTGTTACTATGGATACGGTTATTGCCCCCGCAGGGCCAAAAGCTGAGGACACAACCTAGAAGTGCCCGCGTAAAAAGGGTAAATCTATAAATTGGTAGATATTGTAGGGAAAATCAATCTCGATTTGCTCAACCGGGCGCGCAAGGTGGTATCGGTATTGCTTAAACGGGCGCGCAAGTGGTATTCTATTTGGTAAATTTGTTCTAGTACACACGACCGAGGTGTTTTAGGAATCACGAAGTAGAAACTCACAAGGAGAACCAAAATGCTGTTCGGGTTAGCGATTAAAAAATCAAACGTTGAAGCAGGTCTGATGCAAATCGAGTTGTGTGGCTCAGAAATTGATTTTGTTGGAACACAAATCAGAAGCAGACATTCATTGTTGACATCGCCCTATGAAAACAAATCCAGGTGGCTCTCGAATTCCAAATCCCAGTCCATGGATCCCGGATCCCGAGCCGAAGTTGAATCGATGTTGAATGAGTTTAAACTTTGCTTCAACAACCATTCAACATTTCTTGTGCTTTCCCGAATGTTGAATGAAGGTGAAGCCGTTTGCCATTGATAATGCGCATGCGTAACATTAGTCTCCTTTGTTCGTTCGCCTGTTCCGTTCGCCTCCCTCTTTTAACATTGTCGGCTATGCGCGTGCGCACTAATCGGTCTTTCAATGACGTATCCATAGTAACAACCGCAGCTGCAGCCTGGGGCTGAATACTGGGCCTCTCGTGAAGCTTTGTTGAATCAAATTTTGATGATGTGTAGAAAACGTTTGCCCTCCTCAGCAATCAACATCGTTCAATATCACTCAACAAAATCATACGGAATTTGAAGCCGTTTGTGCGGGCATTAACTGAACTTTTTTACGCCTTAATTAGACTATTTTTGCTGCGGGAAAATACCCGCAAGGGAGAAGCTCTCCTTGCCCTTGTATGGACAATTTAAGCAATTGTCTCGAATTAGAGACACACTAAAAATTCAGGTGACCTCAAACGGGATTCGAACCCACGACCTCTGCGACGTCGGTGCAATGCTCTACAAACTGAGCTATGAAGCCGGTCAGTTGGCAGCAGGTCAATTTTTCGCGTTCATCTGTTCCCGTGAAAGGACTCAGTAAATGAAATGAATCTTTGTTTTTGAAGTGCGGGTTGTAGACATAAGGGAGGAAGGCTAGATTCTAGAATACCCGTTCGCCCAATTTGGAAATATTTCAGGGTGATTTGTGAATTTTGCAAATTCTTCACCACACTAGTAATATATCCGAACTACATTTATATAGATTTGTTTAACTTGCACACATGCAGTCATCGCCCTTCTCTCCTAGAAATTTATGAGGTCAGCCCGAATGGTGGAGTATCATGGCGGAGAAACTCAAAGTTGGTTCACAAGTGCGACGCAGACGCAAGCGCAGGGAAGTTCACACATCGAACGCAAACTCAAACACATCGAAATACCCACACGCAATCGAGTATCCCAAGATGGCGGACGAAGCATGGAACAAGTATTTTTCACCTTGTTCACACGTAAGAAATGCAAAAGCAAGAACAAACAAATAGAAAACTTTCCATTTCTTGCGTTGTGCTTGCGCTTGCATTTGCCTTTTGCATTATGGTAGATCACACATGCATTTGCTTGCGATTGCGTTAGCCTTTGCGTCGCTAGTTTAAACACCCTGAACACTTTAAGTGCTAAGTGTTTGCTATAATTTTTTTTGTAATAAGTGTTTGCTATAAATTTTTTTGTACTTTTTTGGCAATGAACGGTCTCCGGCACTTGGTTTCGCCGTATAAGGAGTTCTCATTGAAACAACTGCGGTTTTGAGTCAACGCGGGCTCAGGTTTGGGCATCAGGTGACAGTGCGCGTTGGCTCAAACCTAGTAGGGTTATGAGTTTTTAAGGTGATTTTCGGGCCATCTTCGTCTACAGAAGCCCCCAGCCTGGCATCATTAAGCTAAAATGTGGGTAAAGGCAAGCCTCTGAAAGAAAACGGAGGTGAGAGATGGTTTCGTGCAGACTGGCACGCCTAAAATGCTTCAGTTGTTGTAAACATGGCGGTTAACGAGTGAAGCTGTCTCCCTGGCCTTTCTGTGCACGAATTCCAGGACCTACCGATACAATTTGGGCAAGTTTTGAAAGCTAAAAACTTCAATCGGTGCTGCATTTTGCTGGTAGGACTGGGTGAGCCGACACTTATAAAAAATCTATGAAATGAAAATCGGGGGTGTTCCCTTGTCGTGGAATGGCAAGATTACCCAGAATTCTTTTCGGGCATGTACGAGGCAACTTGGGACCTCGTGAAATGCATAAAGCGCGGCCGGAGGTAAAAGTAGTGAGAGGGAAGATTTCTAGCCAGATACTAAGGAGTATTATCCCTAACTGAGTTTTCTCTCCGGTCTTCTTCTCATGATGTTCTCGGAAATTACATTCTGTCCCTCAATAAACCTAGAACAACCAGTCATGGTCTTAATTCTTTATTCTTACTTCAGTATCAGCTAAGTTATGGAACGCGCTACCTGATTTTATCCGTACTGACTGAGTTAACAGGTTTTAAAATGAGAATCCAGGCCGCATTTTGTATAGCTGCTTTTAAAAAAATGACGGCATGTTTCTTGAAATATTTCATATTTCGTTATTTGTCCGTATGGGCTATGTAATTTAGCTGTAAATGTGATGTTTGGCTGGAAGATATTAGCTCTTGTAATTACTCTGAAATTCGAGATGAAAGAAGGTTTACGCATGTGTCTATGTTACCTTTAGCAGAGCGCGTGCGTACACTTTGTAATGCGCGACTCCAAAGCTTACCATATGAGAGAGAAAATGACTTTTGCTTTGAATATATAAGCCATCGAAATCTTACGTTAAATTGTAATGACAAGGGCGGTCTGGAGCTGTGAGTAGGCGTGGGATTTGTCACATATGGTTTAGGGGCCGACATATCTCTCCCTCAATGCCGTACCGGGAGGCAAGGTCGGTAGCAGAAAGCAGCGAAGGGTCAACTGCGTCCAAAAGCGATCGCACGGGCCGAAATCCCGGGATGACTCGTTTGGTACGACGCTCCAGCGCCACGTCTGGAGGTACTGCAATTTTCTCTCTTGTTCAAACATTCCGTCGGTGCATGCGCAAATGTTCTGGCTCTCCAACACGTACCATGCCAAAAAAGGATGGTGGAATTTTTTTATTTCTATTTTTATTTTTATTTTTATTTTTACGAGCAATTGATATTTCAGTGGATTGTACATGCATAAACGTAACTGTAAGAACCGTGCGTGCAATTCTGGTCTTCTGGAGACAGAGGTGAGAGATGGTTTCGTGCAGACTGGCACGCCTAAAATGCTTCAGTTGTTGTAAACATGGCGGTTGACGAGTGAAGCTGTCTCTCTGGCCTTTCTGTGCACGAATTCCAGGACCTACCGATACAATTTGGGCAAGTTTTGAAAGCTAAAAACTTCAATCGGTGCTGTATTTTGCTGGTAGGACTGGGTGAGCCGACACTTATAAAAAATCTATGAAATGAAATCGGGGGTGTTCCCTTGTCGTGGAATGACAGAATTAGCCAGAATTCTTTTCGGGCATGTACGAGGCAACTTGAGACCTCGTGAAATGCATAAAGCGCGGCCGGAGATGAAAGTAGTGACAGGGAAGATTTCTAGCCAGATACTAAGGAGTATTATCCCTAACTGAGTTTTCTCTCCGGTCTTCTTCTTAAGATGATCACGGAAATTACATTCTGTCCCTCAATAAACCTAGAACAACAAGTCATGGTCTTAATTCTTTATTCTTACTTCAGTATCAGCTAAGTTATGGAACGCGCTACCTGATTTTATCCGTACTGACTGAGTTAACAGGTTTTAAAATGAGAATCCAGGCCGCATTTTGTATAGCTGCCTTTAAAAAAATGACTGCATGTTTCTCGAAATATTTCATATTTCGTTATTTGTCCGTATGGGCTATGTAATTTAGCTGTAAATGTGATGTTTGGCTGGAAGATATTAGCTCTTGTAATTGCTCTGAAATTCGAGATGAAAGAAGGTTTACGCATGTGTCTATGTTACCTTTAGCAGAGCGCGTGCGTACACTTTTTAATGCGCGACGCCAGTGCTTACCATATGAGAGAGAAAATGACTTTTGCTTTGAATATATAAGCCATCGAAATCTTACGTTAAATTGTAATGACAAGGGCGGTCTGGAGCTGTGAGTAGGCGTGGGATTTGTCACATATGGTTTAGGGGCCGACATATCTCTCCCTCAATGCCGTACCGGGAGGAAAGGTCGGTAGCAGAAAGCAGCGAAGGGTCAACTGCGTCCAAAAGCGATCGAACGGGCCGAAATCCCGGGATGACTCGTTTGGTACGACGCTCCAGCGCCACGTCTGGAGGTACTGCAATTTTCTCTCTTGTTCTAACATTCCGTCGGTGCATGCGCAAATGTTCTGGCTCTCCAACGGTTACCATGCCAAAAAAGGATGGTGGAATTGTTTTATTTTTATTTTTATTTTTAGGAGCAATTGATATTTTAGTCGATTGTACAGGCATAAACGTAACTGTAAGAACCGTGGGGCATGTCTGGTCATCTGGAGACAGAGGTAAGAGATGGTTTCGTGCAGACTGGCACGCCTAAAATGCTTCAGTTGTTGTAAACATGGCGGTTTACGAGTGAAGCTGTCTCTCTGGCCTTTCTGCGCACGAATTCCAGGACCTACCGATACAATTTGGGCACGTTTTGAAAGCTAAAAACTTCAATCGGTGCTGTATTTTGCTGGTAAGACTGGGTGAGCCGACACTTATAAAAAATCTATGAAATGAAAATCGGGGGTGTTCCCTTGTCGTTGAATGGCAGAATTAGCCGGAATTGTTTTCGGGCATGTACGAGGCAACTTGGGACCTCGTGAAATGCATAAAGCGCGGCCGGAGGTAAAAGTAGTGAGAGGAAAGATTTCTAGCCAGATACTAAGGAGTATAATCCCCAACTGAGTTTTCTCTCCGGTCTTCTTCTCATGATGTTCGCGGAAATTACATTCTGTCCCTCAATAAACCTAGAACAACCAGTCATGGTCTTAATTCTTTATTCTTACTTCAGTATCAGCTAAGTTATGGAACGCGCTACCTGATTTTATCCGTACTGACTGAGTTAACAGGTTTTAAAATGAGAATCCAGGCCGCATTTTGTATAGCTGCTTTTAAAAAAATGACTGCATGTTTCTTGAAATATTTCATATTTCGTTATTTGTCCGTATGGGCTATGTAATTTAGCTGTAAATGTGATGTTTGGCTGGAAGATATTAGCTCTTGTAATTACTCTGAAATTCGAGATGAAAGAAGGTTTACGCATGTGTTTATGTTACCTTTAGCAGAGCGCGTGCGTACACTTTGTAATGCGCGACTCCAAAGCTTACCATATGAGAGAGAAAATGACTTTTGCTTTGAATATATAAGCCATCGAAATCTTACGTTAAATTGTAACGACAAGGGCGGTCTGGAGCTGTGAGTAGGCGTGGGATTTGTCACGTATGGTTTAGGGGCCGACATATCTCTCCCTCAATGCCGTACCGGGAGGCAAGGTCGGTAGCAGAAAGCAGCGAAGGGTCAACTGCGTCCAAAAGCGATCGCACGGGCCGAAATCCCGGGATGACTCGTTTGGTACGACGCTCCAGCGCCACGTCTGGAGGTACTGCAATTTTCTCTCTTGTTCAAACATTCCGTCGGTGCATGCGCAAATGTTCTGGCTCTCCAACACGTACCATGCCAAAAAAGGATGGTGGAATTTTTTTAATTTCTATTTTTATTTTTATTTTTACGAGCAATTGATATTTCAGTGGATTGTACATGCATAAACGTAACTGTAAGAACCGTGCGTGCAATTCTGGTCTTCTGGAGACAGAGGTGAGAGATGGTTTCGTGCAGACTGGCACGCCTAAAATGCTTCAGTTGTTGTAAACATGGTGGTTGACGAGTGAAGCTGTCTCCCTGGCCTTTCTGTGCACGAATTCCAGGACCTACCGATACAATTTGGGCAAGTTTTGAAAGCTAAAAACTTCAATCGGTGCTGTATTTTGCGGGTAGGACTGGGTGAGCCGACACTTATAAAAAATCTATGAAATGAAAATCGGGGGTGTTCCCTTGTCGTGGAATGGCAAGATTACCCAGAATTCTTTTCGGGCATGTACGTGGAAACTTGAGACCTCGTGAAATGGATAAAGCGCGGCTGGAGGTAAAAGTAGTGAGAGGGAAGATTTCTAGCCAGATACTAAGGAGTATTATCCCTAACTGAGTTTTCTCTCCGGTCTTCTTCTCATGATGTTCTCGGAAATTACATTCTGTCCCTCAATAAACCTAGAACAACCAGTCATGGTCTTAATTCTTTATTCTTACTTCAGTATCAGCTAAGTTATGGAACGCGATACCTGATTTTATCCGTACTGACTGAGTTAACAGGTTTTAAAATGAGAATCCAGGCCGCATTTTGTATAGCTGCTTTTAAAAAAATGACGGCATGTTTCTTGAAATATTTCATATTTCGTTATTTGTCCGTATGGGCTATGTAATTTAGCTGTAAATGTGATGTTTGGCTGGAAGATATTAGCTCTTGTAATTACTCTGAAATTCGAGATGAAAGAAGGTTTACGCATGTGTCTATGTTACCTTTAGCAGAGCGCGTGCGTACACTTTGTAATGCGCGACTCCAAAGCTTACCATATGAGAGAGAAAATGACTTTTGCTTTGAATATATAAGCCATCGAAATCTTACGTTAAATTGTAATGACAAGGGCGGTCTGGAGCTGTGAGTAGGCGTGGGATTTGTCACATATGGTTTAGGGGCCGACATATCTCTCCCTCAATGCCGTACCGGGAGGCAAGGTCGGTAGCAGAAAGCAGCGAAGGGTCAACTGCGTCCAAAAGCGATCGCACGGGCCGAAATCCCGGGATGACTCGTTTGGTACGACGCTCCAGCGCCACGTCTGGAGGTACTGCAATTTTCTCTCTTGTTCAAACATTCCGTCGGTGCATGCGCAAATGTTCTGGCTCTCCAACACGTACCATGCCAAAAAAGGATGGTGGAATTTTTTTATTTCTATTTTTATTTTTATTTTTACGAGCAATTGATATTTCAGTGGATTGTACATGCATAAACGTAACTGTAAGAACTGTGCGTGCAATTCTGGTCTTCTGGAGACAGAGGTGAGAGATGGTTTCGTGCAGACTGGCACGCCTAAAATGCTTCAGTTGTTGTAAACATGGCGGTTGACGAGTGAAGCTGTCTCCCTGGCCTTTCTGTGCACGAATTCCAGGACCTACCGATACAATTTGGGCAAGTTTTGAAAGCTAAAACCTTCAATCGGTGCTGTATTTCGCTGGTAGGACTGGGTGAGCCGACACTTATAAAAAATCTATGAAATGAAAATCGGGGGTGTTCCCTTGTCGTGGAATGGCAAGATTACCCAGAATTCTTTTCGGGCATGTACGTGGAAACTTGAGACCTCGTGAAATGGATAAAGCGCGGCTGGAGGTAAAAGTAGTGAGAGGGAAGATTTCTAGCCAGATACTAAGGAGTATTATCCCTAACTGAGTTTTCTCTCCGGTCTTCTTCTCATGATGTTCTCGGAAATTACATTCTGTCCCTCAATAAACCTAGAACAACCAGTCATGGTCTTAATTCTTTATTCTTACTTCAGTATCAGCTAAGTTATGGAACGCGCTACCTGATTTTATCCGTACTGACTGAGTTAACAGGTTTTAAAATGAGAATCCAGGCCGCATTTTGTATAGCTGCTTTTAAAAAAATGACTGCATGTTTCTTGAAATATTTCATATTTCGTTATTTGTCCGTATGGGCTATGTAATTTAGCTGTAAATGTGATGTTTGGCTGGAAGATATTAGCTCTTGTAATTACTCTGAAATTCGAGATGAAAGAAGGTTTACGCATGTGTCTATGTTACCTTTAGAAGAGCGCGTGCGTACACTTTGTAATGCGCGACTCCAAAGCTTACCATATGAGAGAGAAAATGACTTTTGCTTTGAATATATAAGCCATCGAAATCTTACGTTAAATTGTAATGACAAGGGAGGTCTGGAGCTGTGAGTACGCGTGGGATTTGTCACATATGGTTTAGGGGCCGACATATCTCTCCCTCAATGCCGTACCGGGAGGCAAGGTCGGTAGCAGAAAGCAGCGAAGGGTCAACTGCGTCCAAAAGCGATCGCACGGGCCGAAATCCCGGGATGACTCGTTTGGTACGACGCTCCAGCGCCACGTCTGGAGGTACTGCAATTTTCTCTCTTGTTCAAACATTCCGTCGGTGCATGCGCAAATGTTCTGGCTCTCCAACACTTACCATGCCAAAAAAGGATGCTGGAATTTTTTTATTTTTATTTTTATTTTTATTTTTACGAGTTATTGATATTTCAGTGGATTGTACATGCATAAACGTAACTGTAAGAACCGTGCGTGCATGTCTGGTCTTCTGGAGACAGAGGTGTGAGATGGTTTCGTGCAGACTGGCACGCCTAAAATGCTTCAGTTGTTGTAAACATGGCGGTTGACGAGTGAAGCTGTCTCTCTGGCCTTTCTGTGCACGAATTCCAGGACCTACCGATACAATTTGGGCAAGTTTTGAAAGCTTAAAACTTCAATCGGTGCTGTATTTTGCTGGTAGGACTGGGTTAGCCGACACTTATAAAAAATCTATGAAATGAAAATCGGGGGTGTTCCCTTGTCGTGGAATGGCAGAATTACCCAGAATTCTTTTCGGGCATGAACGAGGCAACTTGAGAAGCACGAGACTGGCCCTCGTGAAATGGCTGGCTAAAGCGCGGGCGGAGGTAAAAGTAGTGAGAGGGAAGATTTCTAACCAGATACTAAGGAGTATCCCTAACTGACTTTTCTCTCCGGTCTCCTTGACATGATATTCGCGGAAATTACATTCTGTCCCTCAATAAACCTAGAACAGCCAGTCATGGTCTTATTTCTTTTTGTTACTTCAGTATCAGCTAAGTTATGGAATGCGCTACCTGATTTTATGCGTACTGATTGAGTTAACAGATTTTAAAATGAGAATCCAGGCCGCATTTTGTATAGCTGCTTTTAAAAAAATTACTGCATGTTTGTTGAAATATTTTATATTTCGTTATTTATCCGTATGGGCTATGTAATTTAGCTGTAAATGTGATGTCTGGCTGGAAGATATTAGCTCTTGTAATTACTCTGAAATTCGAGATGAAAGAAGGTTTACGCATGTGTCTATGTTACCTTTAGCAGAGCGCGTGCGTACACTTTGTAATGCGCGAGTCCAGTGCTTACCATATGAGAGAGAAAATGACTTTTGCTTTGAATATATAAGCCATCGAAATCTTACGTTAAATTGTAATGACAAGGGAGGTCTGGAGCTGTGAGTAGGCGTGGGATTTGTCACGTATGGTTTAGGGGCCGACATATCTCTCCCTCAATGCCGTACCGGGAGGCAAGGTCGGTAGCAGAAAGCAGCGAAGGGTCAACTGCGTCCAAAAGCGATCGCACGGGCCGAAATCCCGGGATGACTCGTTTGGTACGACGCTCCAGCGCCACGTCTGGAGGTACTGCAATTTTCTCTCTTGTTCAAACATTCCGTCGGTGCATGCGCAAATGTTCTGGCTCTCCAACACGTACCATGCCAAAAAGGGATGGTGGAATTTTTTTATTTCTATTTTTATTTTTATTTTTATTTTTACGAGCAATTGATATTTCAGTGGATTGTACATGCATAAACGTAACTGTAAGAACCGTGCGTGCATGTCTGGTCTTCTGGAGACAGAGGTGAGAGATGGTTTCGTGCAGACTGGCACGCCTAAAATGCTTCAGTTGTTGTAAACATGGCGGTTCACGAGTGAAGCTGTCTGTCTGGCCTTTTTGTGCACGAATTCCAGGATTTACCGATACAATTTGGGCAAGTTTTGAAAGCTAAAAACTTCAATCGGTGCTGTATTTTGCTGGTAGGACTGGGTGAGCCGACACTTATAAAAAATCTATGAAATGAAAATCGGGGGTGTTCCCTTGTCGTGGAATGGCAAGATTACCCAGAATTCTTTTCGGGCATGTACGTGGAAACTTGAGACCTCGTGAAATGGATAAAGCGCGGCTGGAGGTAAAAGTAGTGAGAGGGAAGATTTCTAGCCAGATACTAAGGAGTATTATCCCTAACTGAGTTTTCTCTCCGGTCTTCTTCTCATGATGTTCTCGGAAATTACATTCTGTCCCTCAATAAACCTAGAACAACCAGTCATGGTCTTAATTCTTTATTCTTACTTCAGTATCAGCTAAGTTATGGAACGCGCTACCTGATTTTATCCGTACTGACTGAGTTAACAGGTTTTAAAATGAGAATCCAGGCCGCATTTTGTATAGCTGCTTTTAAAAAAATGACTGCATGTTTCTTGAAATATTTCATATTTCGTTATTTGTCCGTATGGGCTATGTAATTTAGCTGTAAATGTGATGTTTGGCTGGAAGATATTAGCTCTTGTAATTACTCTGAAATTCGAGATGAAAGAAGGTTTACGCATGTGTCTATGTTACCTTTAGAAGAGCGCGTGCGTACACTTTGTAATGCGCGACTCCAAAGCTTACCATATGAGAGAGAAAATGACTTTTGCTTTGAATATATAAGCCATCGAAATCTTACGTTAAATTGTAATGACAAGGGCGGTCTGGAGCTGTGAGTAGGCGTGGGATTTGTCACATATGGTTTAGGGGCCGACATATCTCTCCCTCAATGCCGTACCGGGAGGCAAGGTCGGTAGCAGAAAGCAGCGAAGGGTCAACTGCGTCCAAAAGCGATCGCACGGGCCGAAATCCCGGGATGACTCGTTTGGTACGACGCTCCAGCGCCACGTCTGGAGGTACTGCAATTTTCTCTCTTGTTCAAACATTCCGTCGGTGCATGCGCAAATGTTCTGGCTCTCCAACACTTACCATGCCAAAAAAGGATGCTGGAATTTTTTTATTTTTATTTTTATTTTTATTTTTACGAGTTATTGATATTTCAGTGGATTGTACATGCATAAACGTAACTGTAAGAACCGTGCG
>NC_090870.1:64452930-64462930 GCF_036669935.1 Montipora foliosa
TTTGTATTCCGTTTTCGGTTTTAATCGAAATTCATTTCGATTTTTCGGTTTTGGGTGAATTTTTGAGTCCCTTTTCGGTTTCTAGTAGACCCCAATGCCCCCCTCGATATGCTAATGATATCCATTTTTTAGATTTCTGGTGCTTCCATTTCTTGTATTATATATTGATATCGTAATAATTGCGGAATTCAGCGTTTGGCTTTTGTGTAATTACTTGCTAATAAACTATCTATCTAAACTATCTATCTATCTATCTAGAAAATCATCAACAAGACAAGTAAAATAACTGCAAATTGTAAACAGCTAAACAATGTTATAATCCGGGAACTGTTACATGAAGCACGGATTTGACAATAACAAGAGCTTCAAATTACATATTGCGCAATGATGCTACATGAAGCTAATTGACAGTGAAACTAATAATCATGAAAATAGTGATTACAAAAAGATGATTTGGAATCAAATGGAATTATAATCATGGAAACAATGATGAAGAAAAGAGGTCAGCAATAGTACAGTAACTACTGACGGAAACAACAGCAAAATATTCAACAGGCAAGTTACATGCTATGCCAGACTAAAGGTCATTTCAACATAGTTAAATAAACCTCAACAAAAGCTATTGAAATGCGGCAATCAGCTATGAAACTAAATCGATGAAAGAAACCGAAAGCTATATGTAGTAATTTGAACTAAACTAGACTAGACTAGAGGCCTCAATAAATAAATAGGAAAATACTGCTAACATACCAAGGACGCGTTCAATTTAGGTTTATTTAGGGTGCGCTCGATTGACCCTATTCCGGAATAAGAATAAATGGAGTGATGATTTAAAACGGTATGTCTGGCGTTTTGAAGCAACAAGGATAATAAAGATATGTTTAAAATACCATGTTAGCCGATGTTTGAAAATTTTAATGTGAACCTCCGTAAAAACGAAGGATTTCTAACTTCCATAGAGTGTTGTGACTCACGGCCAAAACAAAAGAAAACGTTTGCATGATAATAGAGCTCAATTCCCGCAGGATTAGTTCGGGACACCACTATGGCCGCCGTTCCTTTGTTTAGGGACACCAACATGGCCGCCGTGACGTCACGTGAAAACACTTTATTTCATGTATTCCGAAATACGGTCAATCGAACGCACCCCAAGTGTTATTGATAACTACACATCTGAAAACGACTTGGAAATGAACCAACTGAACTTACTGAGTAAATGGTAGCCAATTTATAGTGGGTTTTAGGAAATTAGAGTAATAACTAAAAACCAAACAAGGTTAGGAAGCGAATTTACTGCTTAGTAATACAGGATTTACTAAAGGAAGAAGGAGTTTACCGCATCTACACAACAGGAATTAGGTAAAGAATAATGCAACTACGCAAGGTAAAATAGGGTGTGTTGGGATAATGAAAATAAGTTTGAAAATAATTTGCAATGGAAATGAAAACAAGTGACCAAGTCACAAATAGTAAGCCAAGATTCTTTACACATGTAACAGGAACAACGTGGTGTAATGAATTGGGGCGCTAAAGTATGTTGCCCAGTATCCGACCGGCACCAGTATCCGACCAGTTAAAAAATAAATTCAATTTTTTTAACACCCTTATTAGTTTACGACAAACGAAGCATACAGTTAAGAAAGCGAACATTTAAGATTTGAGATGCAAGTTTTGGCGGGCTTTAAGCTGTAGGATCATTTGCAGAGGGCGCCGTTCTGTTCAGGAGAGTGAGATTTCATGCTAATATTTACGCTTTTCACTGCGCAGTAAAACTATCCCTGTTGAAGAAATGTCCAGTAAATCATGATGTTTTTTAAGGAACCTTTCGATACTTGCAGTGAGTATTCTCAAATAATTCAAGTAGTGAGAGCATCCTTCAATTCTTCCTGAAATGTACTGTTTCTAGAATAAGGGAGACCAGAATCATCAACAAATTTTTGACAAATTTTTCACATCATTGTACAAGCTCCAGTCGTGATTAGTTTCATATCGTTAACTTTAATTGATCTGTGTGTAGTGTAATGCTATTCTGATACAACTCAATTGAAACTTTCTTCATTGACTTACCGAGCGGAATTATTTTCTGTGTGTTGCTTTCACACCGCACTTAGCAAAACTGCCGGACGCAGAGGCTAGAACGGAATTCTCAATTTTTCCACTATGCTCGGTTCGTAAGTCGATTTATATTTTCCAAATTCTAATGCCAAAGTACTTTGCAAGAGCAAAGGGAGACAAAAATATCTATTCCCCACCGAAAGTCACGTTTAATTGCGTTGTTATTGCTGTGGACGGATACTGGGTTCGCTGGTCGGATACTGCATGGGCAGCGATGGACATCTGTAGAAATGCAAATTTCACCACGGAAACGAAGGTAAAAACGCAAAGCTTGTTTTCATCATGTTACAGACAAAATTCATTGCTTCAGGGCCAAATTTCACAGCTCTTGCGGCTAAGGAAAACAAATATAGCACTTTTAAACTTAAGTGGTCGGATACTGGGCAACATACTGTAGACGTAGCCGATGATTTACTTTTTAAGCCGTGCGCCAATCGTTTAGGCTTGGCTGGGCCTTTGCGCCGACCGGAGTAAGGACTGTACAACTAGGCTCACTAGTAATTCTCTTTTATTTCATTTTACTCCCTAAATCAATGTGCTTATTATATACCTAATGATATTGGTAGCCTACGTGGTGGATATAATGGTGAATCATGTCGAGATCTATTCGTACGAAAACACGTCTATTACAATTCATCCTGCAATGATTCAAATAAGACAAATAAAAACGTAATTCCTGTAAACCTGTGTCAGGGTTCCCACGTAGAGGATACGGGTTTCCACTACTTATTTAATACGGAAAGCACGAACTACATTTTCGCCCTACTCTGAACATGTTACTGAACATATCTTCACGCTATTAGTATCATATTTCTGTTTACTATTGGTTATGCAATCAACAAGTCACGTTTCATTGCACTTAACTTCATCTTCCCCTACCCCCCTCTTCGAAAAGGCCATGTCCCCATACCAGAATGAAAGAGAAGTGTGACACTGACTTCATCTGAACAAAAAAATAAAATAAAATATCACTTGAACTCCGAGCTTAAGCAAGCCTATCACAGGATTATACAAGAATCAAAGTCTCTCATCCATGCTGGTGCTGTAACGTCTCGTCTTGGTCTAATTGTGGAGTGTACTGGTTGATCCTCCATTTCCACTGTTGATTCTCGGGGAGGCTGTTGGCCCCTTAGTATCGCGACATCTATATCTCCCTCACTCTCATCCAGGTACATCTGTCTCCTCCGGGATATAACACGGGGAGAAATGAGGACTCTGCATTGGTATACTGGGCGCGTGATCGGCAAATTGGCCTCTCTGTCCAATGTTGGCTCACCACACAGCTTAAGGCGGTTGAAGTGTACAACTTTCCGCTATCTGGTAATGTCCACAGCCTGGATGCAGTAGGTGACATCAGCGATTTTAGTCACTACAATGTATGGCCCTTGCCATGGTGGATGTAATTTATTGGTCAAATGCCTCTTAACCGTAGGGTCGTGTCTCCAATGTTGATGTGTTCTCCAGCTACTCGTTGATCGTAATGATCCGTCTGACGTTTTTGTGAGGCTTTCAAGTGTTCTCTGGCTCGTTCTTGGACCTCTTCCTGGATCGTTCGCAGTATGACGACATACTCAGACACTTCACCTTTGTGGTTCAGGTGACGCCCCAACATAACATCTGCAGGTAAACGTATTCCATGGCCAAACATGAGATAGTACGAAGTGCACTGCGTTGAAGCATGTGCACTCGATCGATATGCCATCGTCAACAATGGTAGGTGTACGTCCCTGTCACGTTGGTGGTCTGACACATACCTTAGTAAACATGTCTTGTAGGGAACAGTTCATGCGTTCGATCATGCCATCACTTTCAGTGTGGTACGAGTTGGTTTGTGTGTAGTCCATGTCGAAGAGAAGGCACATCTCCTGGAATAGTTGGGCTTCAACGTTTCTCCCCTGATCTGAGTGGATACGCTCGGATATGACCTTGTTTACCGATTTCTCAGCTACAGTCTTAGCTTCTTGGTGTGCAATTGGAACGCTTCTTTCCATTTGGTGAAGTAATCACCAACAACTGGGATGTACCTGTTTGATGCTGTTGTTGGTTGGGCAGCCATAATATCCAGAGCTATTCTCTCAAATGGGTAATCTGGACAGCTGCCAACTAGTGGTGCTCTTTCTAGCCTGATTATCAGATGGTCCAGGTCGCACGTGTCACGCACTCTTCTCCCTTTCCCGTCTGATGGACTTCATTCAAGGTCATGATCCTGACGTCATGGTTCTATTGTTTTTTTACACGCCAATAAATTTTTTCGCTCGGGTTTTTCTCTGTTCAGCGAAGTCTTATCACGTCTCCTAAAAACCAGTGATATCAATGATATGATAACGTCTACTCCAACAATAGCGGTTTCATATGAAACCAATTTGGTTCATTGTTTGATCTGTGTCGAATCGTTGGAAAACACTGACAGAATCGCTGTGTTTGGGCGTTCACAGTGGGATTTAAGGTGGCCGAACACAGTTTTCGCGCGCGCTCTTGCTAACGCAATGCAGCGCGCGCGCAAGGATTGCAAAGAAAAAAACATGGCTTCAATACAGTAGTCATTTTATTTGCTCAATGCTTCCGCTAACTGCACTATTTTTCTCATAATTGAACAAAATGGTTTGATGGTTTTAGTCTTTTATGAGAAATGTATGTAAGAAAAGGTAACGATGCAAAGAACTCTGCAATTCGCAGATTTTTCTTTGTTATCGCCAGTTAAATGCAGTGCATGCGTAGTAAGATTAAAAATTGCGATTGAATGCAGAATAGCTTTCTCGGAAATACGCCTATTTCTCGCGAACCACACGTTAGAATTGAACGAAATTTGGCACGAAAATACTTTAGGAAATAAGGAACTGGAGTATTGAAAAAAATTTGAACTTTAACACAGGAACTTCCAGATATTCCAGTGAATCTTCAACAAGGGATAATTAAAGATTTCTCTGTCAAATTACTATTAAAATAGTGTTAACTTGTGAGCATCGTTACAAGCTTGTTGCATGTAAATTGTAAAGAAAATCTAACGACCAGATTTTCTGCAAATGAACAAAACCGATTTTAAACACCTTTTTTTTCATGTTGCCATGGAAACGGCATATGCGTCGGCTTAACTATGAAAAAACCGAAGTTCGTGCTGTTAACTTGCTTTCTACCATTTTTGGCAACCAAAGGATCAAGGGTGTTAGAGAAAAAGGTAAATGAAAAATAGGTATCAAAAACTGCATGGTTTGATCGCGTACGGTGATTCAAATGAACAAGATCAATTCGCGCTGCAATTGTACGGTGAATTTACCTGGAAAAATGGTCAAATAGGACTCCTCTGCTCCCTGTGCCAGGGGCCCTTTCGCCCGTTCTTGAAAACTTTCGTTTCTTTTTTCCTGCCCCGACTGACTGCCCCTGGGTATCCGAGGATAAAAATAGCCTTAAAAGCGATCTATATTATTCGGCCCCAGTCTCCGCCCGTTTTGTTTACGTCCGCTCGTAGCGTTGCAAATTCCCGTCCTGGCGCTAAACGATCCATGGCAGCTTTGTTTTGTTTTAAACGTTCCACGAGACCGTTTTGTTGGTCAAGTGGCGGTTCCTGAACAACTCTAACTTGACGACTCTTATTTCGAAGAGACTCTGCTTCGTACATGGCTTCGATTTACAGAGCTCGACTAACTTCTTCCTCGAGCGTTTTCCGGGATCAGTCTGCCGAATTTTCGTTGGCACCTCAGGATCCTCTAGCGCATCGATAAATTGGTCCTGAGCAAGGCTGTCTTCTATCGCCTCTACTGCTTCTGGTACGCTCTAACGACGAGTCTCCGCACCGAACTCGCGAGATCTGACAATTTTTCGTCACGTTTCCGATGCCTATCTTGTGCAACTCAATCCGCTCTTGTGGCACGAATTTCTCTCGGAGTGCCACCTTCAAATTACTGTAATTTCACGACCGGTGATATGCCTTGTAACTGGAACAACGCAGCTCCACGCATACCCACAGGGAGAAACAGTGCCTTATTCTCATCTTTCCATCCGTTAATTGCTGCACAGTCTTCAAAATGTGCAAAAGACGAGTCCCATTTCTCGTTCCCGACCACTGAGAACGATTCCGGCATAACTATAGGCCTACTCGCTGTCACTTGTGAACCAGTGGAACCTGCTTCAGTAGACATAACTTTACGAGAAACTATACAAAGTTTTTGCAGAGTCCACGAGGTAGGAGCAAGAACAAAATCAAGAACAACTCCGCAAGCTCAATTGCGACACACAGCTACCCGACAACTCAACAAACACTACTTATCTCCAAGGATTGCCGTAGCCTAACCCTTCAGGCAAATATTGCAGCTTCCTTCTCGGTGGAATACTTGAATTTTATCCGGCCGCCACCACCAAAATGTAGTGAATTGGGGCGGTAGACGTAGCCATGGTTTATTTGCTAAGCGTCGCGCTGATCGTTTAAGCTTGGTTGGGTCTTTACGCCGACCGGAGTGCGGACTCTGTACAACTAGGTTCACTCGTTATTCTCTATTATCTCGTTTTGTTACCTAAATCAATGTGCTTATATACATAATGACATTGGTATCCTACGTGATGGATATAATGGTGAATTATGCCGCGATCTATTCCTACGAAAACACATCTATTACAATACATCCTGTAAAACTAGGTCAGGTTTCCCACGTACGTATTTAATACGCAAAGCAAAAGCTACATTTTTATCCCACTCTGAACATGTAACTGAAGATATCTACGCGCTCCCAGTATATTTCTTTTTACTATTGGTTACGTAATCAAGAAGTCACGTTTCATTGCACTTCACTACAAAGGCATTAAAGTGCAGTACTATATAAACGTTTCGTGCCACAACTTCTTGATTTGAGCAAAATTTCTTTTAAGCACATGCAGAAGAGATAAATCTTGCTTGTTCCTTTATTAAGGGGAAAGAAAGGATACACTTATGAATTAATTCATTTCAAAAATGTTGAAATATTGTAGCAATGAATTTGTACCCAGGAATTTTATAGAAATTAAAAATTTAGACATATTCACACTGTTCTAATTCAGCTAGTACTTGGGTCTGTGCATGGTGAATGTAAACCGAGTCAATGGCAGGATAAGTAAAAGACATTTAAACCAAGTAAGTATGCAACTTCTTAATTAGAATTCTGCTGGGTGTAAATCAACACAGGTAGTTTAGAGTACATGTCGGGCCTTTTTGATTTTGTATTCGTTTTGTCTGTGGGTGGGAGAGAATAGAGAGAAGGGGGTTAATGCTTCTCACCACAATTTCTTTTACATCTACATGTACCAGCACTCGGCAAAATCCCCTTTGACTTATCGCTGTTTTTTCCTACATTGCCTCACAAACCATAAGCCTTTTTGAGACATCACTGCTGAGCCGGCCACATTTTGCTGGAGAATTTAGTCCACACCACAACACCAGGAACTCCATACCCTTACTCTTTTTGAATAGTACGAGGAAGTCCCACAGTGTTGAACAAGGGTTGTGAGACGCGACCTACGGTTTATAGTCCTTATATCTGAGAAGACTTGAAAGTCTTACCATTTGCAGATTGCACTGCGAAGGAAGAACTTTCTCCTCAGTTATTTGAAGACCCTGAGTAATGGTCTGGTGGAGGTGATCTCACAAACACATTAGTCTGTTGCTCCACCAACCAGTTAGCGGTCAGCCACCTCTTAATGAATTTTCTGGTTCCACCTTTAAAACCAGCACAAAGTGATTTAGAATGTATTTCATACCAAACTACAGGAATGCATGCTTGTATTGTTTGAAAATTTATAACATGATGTAATCAACTTTGCTTGATACTTTCTTACATCCTGACTTAGAAAACACCTTGAAGTCTTCTGGGAAATAAAGTAACTCATCTGCAACACTATTCAAGTTTTCTTCAGTAACTGGAAGTTTCTTCTGTTCCAAGTCAGCTTTAGCACACATCTTAATGTGAGATCTCTCCAAAGGAAGAAATGGAATAAAGTAATCTATAAGATTTTTTTCAATGAGAGATGAATGCCAGAATCCTCCTTTGGTGTTGAATTCACCAAGATTTATAATCTTATCCATGTGTTTGATTCCAATATCCTCCCGTTTCTTTCCCTCCTTCCAATGAGTCAGCAATTCATCGTTTATCAGATGTGCTCCCGTGTTGCTAAGAAATATAAAGATACTCCTACGGTAATCCACTTTTCCAACTTCCGTGTAGTGGTCCAGAAAGGGTTTCAAAACGTCAATGAGCCCGATGGGCATCTTATCCATTTCGTCGAAGATAAACAAAGACCTGGGGCACTTGGCTACCGATGTTGCGACGAGATCTCTTAGTTTTCGTTTATATAAATCCAGTGATGACTGGTGGGGGAATTCGTGAGTTGCAATAATCTGATGAACATATTTACTCTCCATTCCATATCGAAATAAATGTTCGGCGATGATTCTGCTTACAAAGTTTTTCCCCGACCCTGTCCAGCCATTAAACGAAAGGGCCAACGCTTTATTCGGAGACTTGTTATTTAAATGTCCCTTAATAGCTTTCAGCACCGTTTCAGTGACCAAATGCTGACCAAAGACACGTCTTTCTAGAGAGGACTGCAACCCAGTAATGTTTGGTGAAATCCACTTGTCTGTGCAACACTCTTCAAATGGACACCGAAGGAATTCGACCATAGAGGAAAGAAGGGCCGTTGCCAAAGCAGTAGGAACGATGAAAGCGCTTAGTTGAGAAAAAAATAATGTTATCAAGAAAACTGCTGCCCAAAGTTTCGCCATAGTATCGCACTGTTCCCAAAAGTACAGCTTTTTGTGGCAATTTCCCGTAAAAAAGTCCATGATAATTCTATCAAGGATTTCTATTGGTTGTAAGTAAGCGACTGACCAATGAAGTTTACTGTTCACGGCATTGTTCACGGCAAAATGCGCAAAATACGGAAGCAAAACGAGTGGTTACCCAGTTATTACCGTGCAAAAATTGGTCCTAAGGAAGATACTTCAAAGAAAGGTACAAATGAGGGAGGTCTGAATCAGGGCGAGGAAGGAAAAACCCCACAGTCAGGTGCCAACGAAGTTAGGAAGGAAAGTGGTAGGAAAGGTGAAACACTGAGAGGTGATTTAAGTATGTAATAAAGCAGTGAAGCCAACTAAGCAAGGAAGTGAGTTTATTCCTCTGGCATCTCAGGGTTTCAGTGAAAAAGCAATGCGGCAACCCGGCAACCCTCCCAGCGGAGCGGGAAGATCATCTGTCATTTCTAGGAGAGTAGCTTGTACTCTATTTGTAGCATTGGTGATGGCTATAATTGCTATTGTTTTTGGTCCCTCACAGTCTGAAATCAAGAATGATCTCGAATTTGTTCAGGTCTTTGAAACTGAACTGAGCAGTCTTCAGTCCTCGTTCACTAATCAGACAGACAGATTCTGGAGGATTTTGAAGAACCGTGGTTTAGCGCATTTTAGGAGTTTAAAACCTCGGCGGCCTCTTGTGTTGTTGCTGGCTGCACCCCCGCAAGCTCATGATGTGGTGAACTGCCTTGCAACAAAACTAGCTGAGGTACTAGATCCCAGAAACAAAAGAAACTTAGCTTTGGTTGACGGCATCAAGGAAAAAAAAAGTCCCGGAAAGGACGTAAAGAAAGCCATGGATGACCTTCTTATGAAAAAATTTGAAAAAGGCCACAGGGTAGCACTTATACAACATCTTGAGCTTCTGCCTTTTCCATCACCGTTATTGTTTTACTCTTACTGTGACGACCAGAATGCACCACATAAGCATGTGGCAATTATCTTCACTGTTCATCTTCCAAAAGAACCTGATTTATCGCTATCAGCAAAAGAAGCAGAGGGAGCTGTGGAAACATACCTGTCAGATGATGTATGGGTAAAAGAGGATCAGGACGCAGTTGCAGCTCTGCT
>NC_090870.1:64467930-64470430 GCF_036669935.1 Montipora foliosa
GTTTGTTCCTTAAACGCTTCTTAAAGATTATTTCGTTGCTACAAAGTTTCAAATTAGATTCCAAGGAATTCCATATGCTAACAGTTCGGTAATAAAAAGTTCTCTGTCCAGAGGCAGTTTTAAAAAGAGGGATATTTAAAAATTGGGAACTCCTGGTTGTATAACTATTTACATCAGAACGTTTGGTGAAAATAGTGCTCAGGTATTCAGGGGCACGACAATTCATACATTACTCACGTTCAAAACTGACCGATTGGACCTCGGACAGTTGGATCCAGGGAAAAGTGACATCAGAGGCTCACTAGCTTAAAATTTCAGCGTGTGAAAGCAGCTTATTATATATGCAAAGGGTGAGTTTAAAAGTCTGAAAGCCCAAAACCCCCGTGCTGCATATTAATTCTGCGGTTACACACATATTGCATTCTTAAACTAGTGAGCCTTTGACGTCATTTTCTCCTCGATCCAGCTCTCTCAAGAACATAATGTTAGTAATGGCGGACCATTAAATAGGAAAATTACAGTTAAAATAAAGAGGTGTCTTTTTGAAATCAAGGCTTAAAATGTGGGTCACTTAGTGTTTTGTTAACATAGTTTTGAAATCCAAAGAAAAATATGAATTGATTTTTTGGTCACAGGGGTACTTTAAATGGGTGCTAACCAATCACAGAATCTGTTTCAAGGTTTATCAAACATTTGTCAGCATTAAGTTGTATACGGATACACAGAGGCAACATGGATTAAAGTTATAGAAAACTGAGAGATGATTAAGACCAACCTCGTTCCCAGGGTCTCTGTTCTCTACTTATTTTCTCCTCTACAAAGGAGGCAGAGAAGAGAGATCCTGGGAATGAGGTTGGAGAAACACCTGGAGTTGGTTGTTCAAAAGGTAGATAGCCCTACCCCCCAGGTCCCAGTTGTTGAAACAATGGACAGCGCTATCTGCCGGATAAATCACTATCCAGTGGATAAGTTATAGTGAAACCAATATTGTGCTGTCCAATAGATAGTGATTTGTCAGGTGGATAGCGTCATCCACCTTTTGAACAACTGGGGCCTGATAAATCACTATCCAGTGGACAAGCACTAGCAAAACCAATTGACTTATCCGGTGGATACCCCTATCTACCCTTCAAACAACTGGGGGGCCTGAACTCATACAGTCAAACAACATTTCTCAAACACTTGACCACTGTGGCTTCCATAGGCAAATCATAATCGCCACTGTAATTAATACTGTGGGCTGAACAATTACGGAAAAAAAAACTCTATGTGTAGTAGTACATTACAGTACTTCAGACAGAAGCTTTCTGGAATACTGTATTACTCAAAAGAATCATCACTTTTTTAACTGACTTTTATGTGCTAGAAGTAATTGGCTCTAAAAAATGGTCAAGCTTTATATCAGACCATAAATGTTTTTAAAATTTCATCATAAATATTAAGCTACGTATTTGCTGCTTATTTGCATAGCAAAATCAACAACTAATTACAGAATTTCTATTTTTTCTAAGTAACTAAAATGTAAGACAAATTCCATTGGATTGCAGATTGAGTTATACATCATTTCATTGATTTGATTCTCTTCATCTAATCTGGCCTCTTCCTCCAGTGGAGGTTGAGTACAGTACAGTGTAATGAAATTCGCGTAAAATTTTCAACCTACCGAATGAAAGGATTGCTTTGCATTCCAAAGAGCCCAGCATTCCACGATATTTTCAAAGCGTTCAACACACTGTCACAAGACAAACGAGTTTTCTTTGCATCAGTAACTTCTTTTCTACCCAAAAATCACCTGCAATTGCTCGCACCTTTTCCAGGACACTCACATGTACGTTTAAGTTTACGAGAGAATGTATACGAGAGTTTCATCTTTTGGATTCACATAATAATATAGAGCAACTTTAATACTCGGTGTGACTACATTTTAAAGACATCATTAGTGAGTGAAAGACGATTCCATTCGATTAGATTTACTAGGCTCTCACTCTTTGCTTTGGCTCCACACACATCAGTCGAATGCCTGGCTAAACAAACATGCGGTGCTTTGTAAAACCCTTCACGAGAGTCGCCTCCGGGCCAAAAATCGATTGCTCATGGTCAGGCTTTTAAGGGTGGTGGCTCTTAACTACCAATCCATTGCCATAGACCCCTTCAAATAGTCATTCCTCGAATTCACTTCAGTTATCCTTTTTTCCATACCTTTGTATGATTCGACTCACAACCATATTTGGTCAATCACGTGACCATAACAGAAAATTCCTAAAATCTCAGCGAGTTAAATTTTTTAACGCAACAGTATGAGAACATTCTAACACAAAATCTGTAGCATGGATTTTAAAAGAAATTATTTCACAAAACATTATGACGTCATAAGGTCCTTCTTTGACACACTGTCCAAAATATCAGTTCCATTTTCTGTCCAAGTAGAAATTCCATGCTACAGTTTACGAAAAGAGATGGGACGGTTCCCATCCGTTTAAAAAACCGCCTCTTCCTTTCG
>NC_090870.1:64480430-64495430 GCF_036669935.1 Montipora foliosa
CCAGAAGTCTTGCCAGCAGAAGGCCTTTGGCTCACACGTTCATACGACGAAAAGGATCTTTTTCTGAGGTTAAAAACCTGGCCACTGGCCTATTAATCATTTGTCAGAAAGAAAAATTTCCTGTCGGTACACTTGCTATTCGGGCAAGTTGTAATTTCATCTTACTAGCTAAAGTCTCTGAGGAACTAGCCCCAAATAGTTTAAGCTTGAAATAAACGCAAATGTGCTTGGCATGCTACATGTACTCAAAAAATTTGTTCGCCTTTTGCATAGCATTAAACGAAAATAATCAAAAAACCTACTGTGTAGTAATATTTTATTCAAACACCGTTAACACGGGCTACAAAGGAGACAAATTTGTCGCAGTATTCTGAATAACAATACCTTGGGTGCAAGAGGAATTTTTTTTCGCAAGGTCTAAGACAGCGCTACGCGAGACAAAAGCAACGACCTAGCCCGGAGCCTCAGTTTCATGCGGATCCATGCGGGAAATTTAAAAATAGGCACGCATTGCGTACGTGTTGTAGTGCAGTAACATGATACTTAACAATTATTCGCCTCAGGCCCAGTGATTATCGGTGAATATTCACCGAGACGAAGTCGAGGTGAATATTCACCGATAATCACTGAGCCTGAGGCGAATAATTGTTTTAGTATAAATACACAGGTGATTATTTCAAAAAAGAGAAAAAAAAAACCTTTCAACGCGAAATCATTTTCACTTACAGTGGCAAAACGACTACTTTTGCAGCCATTTTGTCCGTTGAGGTGATTATCGGCTGATAATCCGGGATAGCGAGCAATTGAGAGCGCGCGATTTTGTATAATCACCTGTGTGTTTATACTAAAGTGCTTTATTCCATAACTTTCAACTGAGCTGTGCTTTGTTTTCCAGGAGATTCAAGTTGTCCTTGCGTTAGGGACCGTTCATTTTTTCGAGGTAGGGGGGACTGGTGGGGTTTGGGGGTTCACCCAAAAAAACGGCCTTAAAGGGGGGCCCATCTGAAAAAAATAAGGGAAGGGGGGCCACGTAAAATATTTTAATAATGCTTTAAGATGGGATATGTTTTACTATTCTTAAAAAAATATATCCCCACAGTAACAAGCAAAGAAAGTTTTTAAATCTATTAGAGACGTTCCTTCTGCTTTGATAACATTTCCACGGCTACAGACTACAATGTTAAAGCTACGCAACTTAATGAACAAACAAAAGTTTCTATCTTTATAACAATAAAAGCAAGGTGACACACGCTAACACCAACCTTCAGACTGTGAAGTCTGTTAGACTGTCTTAAATGAAACAGAAGCTGTAAGTTCATAGATTATGTAACTAATGAATGACAGTGCACAGGAGGTATTTTAAATTGAAATATTTGAACTAAATCACAGTTGAGATGATAAGTAATAATTTAAACTGCACATCAACTTTCCGAACTGCAAATGCCACGTACCAGATTTGCCGTGTATCTTCGTTCAATTTTTATAGTTGTTTTCAATCTCGTATGATCAATAATTATTATTACCCACAGGGAGCATCAACGATATTATAGACCTTAATCACTCACTGATAAAACTATGTCCCCATTAATTAACCCTTTGACGTCCAAACCGGCCTAAACTGGCCAGACTCGTCAATGGGGAACCCCTGGGAGTCAATGGGTTAAGATACCCCGAACAAAAAAATCGGTGTATGGGTAACGGGTAGTGCCATGTTTTTTTTCATTTTGCGATGACGTAACCGATCTTACCCGGTAGACCCAGCCGTTTTTCCGGGGTAGACAGCAGTTTACCCGAAGAGGGATTACGAGTAGCTACAGAGAAGACATGGTGGATAAACGAATAAGTTTTATGACGTTTTAAATACAAATATTCGTAAGGAAGGATTTTGGATATATTGGTAAACCTATTTCTGGGGAAAAGGAGCAAACCTTGCCGCCACAGTCGCCATCTTTGCAAACAATCGTTACCAATCCCTGTGCGTTAACTCAACCGGTATCTTAATCAAAATGGTTACGTGCATCTGGTGCATGAACATTTTACGTGTACCGGTACACTTCCCGTATTCGTATACCGGTATACGTGTATCTTGAGGTCTCTATTATTTTCATTACTTCTTTTACAGTATTCATTACTGTTAAAAATGGTACTTAGTGAGTCAAACATAACCAGATATGTGGTAATCTAACAATTAATTGCAGTACTACTGTCAACTGATAAGGAAAACACCAGTCAACCAGGCTGAATGTGTACGGTCAGTTAATTTGCATTCAATCAAACCATGTGTCAAATCACAGAAACTTTTCATAGTAATGTACGTATCTTAATATTTTATTTTCATTTCACTTAGGTTAAAATTACCTAACTACATGAACAAAACAAGACAGAAATGAAAAAAAAAAAATTGGTGTGCTGTATCCTTCATTTTCCAAATTAAGGTATCTCCAGGAGCATTTGCCTGGTCCCAGGTGTTTTATGCAGAGAAACACTTTAGCACAATACAGTGAGTAATCAATAAAATATTTCCCGGTTTCTGATTGGTTAAAACCACACGCATAATTCACCATAACCAGCTGCTGTTCACCAAATTTGGAAAGAAACTTCGTCATATTGAATCAATGACGTCAAAAGTGCAGCCTGCTGCAGATTATTGAACCGATGATGTCAAAAGTGCAGCCCGCTGCAAATTATTGACCGAAAAAAGCTGGGGACGAGATTGTGTTATTTTTGTCGAGCAGAAAAATGGGTGCGAGTAGGTTTAGAAGTTTGAGCGAAGAAAATATTTTGACTGAATAATAAAGCAATTATTGAATTCGGCTTTCGTAGAATATGAAGAATTCCGCAGATCTCGCAGGATGTTATCCACCTCGGCCTTCGTCCTTGGTCGATAACACCCTCCTCGACCTGCTGAATTCGTAATGTCCTACTCAGCCTCATTCAATAATTGCTAATTATCTTTTGTATCTCTTTCTCTGTGGACTCCTAAGTTTCTGGATGTTTTGCCCCAGTTGAAAAATGCAGGAGAGATGTTAGTCGAAGAACAGTCTCTCTTTCACCGCTAAGTTAGTTGAGCACAAGGAGAATACAGGCAAGAGAAAAAATGGATACGCGTCTCAAAAAGGGTTAGAATCCTTACAAGGCATGGAGTTTGACTGTTACATAGTTTTAAAGAATTGAAATCTCAAAAGGACTTAGCTGAAGAGTGTATAGGGGGTTAATTACTATAATTAATTAGCTGGATGTAATTGTATTGTTTACTCAACTTTTCATGGTCTTTACAGGTTTAAAAGTGATAAATTTTTATTTCCTGTGGTAGATGATGTTGAAAATGTCAAGTAGTATAAACCTGCTGAACTTTCTATAGTTTGTGACATCAACCATCTTTGTATTTTTAACAACTGGATTACTACATGCAGTAGAATTTAAAAGATAAATAACTGATTAAGTACTTAAAAATGTTAAAACACTAAAAGATAATCATCAGTAACTAATAAAAATATGTTCATTGTATGGAACATTATTGGGCTTGTTACTTCGATCCTTGATAATGTTCTTTGTTTTGACTTTCTTTTGATCTGTGCAACAGGATAAAATAATATTTCTGCCTTCACACAGGCATTATAGTTCTTGTGCATGTTTCAGACCCCAAGCATGTCAGGTAGGCTTTAGAAAGCAGCAGTTTCTTTTTCTTGCATTTTAAAAAATCTACGCCCTTGCATTCTGAAAAAAAAAAACTCCCTCCCTACCCAAAGCAGAGTCTTACTAAAAGCATCTCACTCAGAATATGAAAGAAGGCAGTAGACAATGAAAACATTATTGCTTGGAATGCATTGTGCCATTCTCAAATATCTTAGAGAATTACAAACTCCAAAACTGGTTTCAGATTAACCTAAAATTAATACTCACAACATTTCCCTAAAAATTTTAACAATACATAAAGTTTGGGTTCAGTAAAAGAGCAGAATTAATTAACCCCTTGACTCCCAAGCTGGCCTGACAAACTGCCATCATGTACTTAGTATTTTACTCTGTCTCACGCTAGACGATTTTTCTCGTCGATGGGGAACCCTCGGGCGTCAATGGGTTAATTAAGCCAGGTTGCTGTCCTGATTGGATATTGTCATTACATCAGGGCTCTAATCCCACTCTCACAAATAGTTGGCTGTGTTTTCCACGATCTCATATTCATATCTACCCGTACGACGCCTTGCATACAGCCAAATGTCTCCTATCAGTTTGGGGTCTTCACCATGTTACATTTGATTTGAAATATTTTTGTTCCCTGTTCTTTGCTACAGAGCACATTTGAGCAATGGGAAAATGTGCTAAGTAAATGACATTGAATATTGATTTGTTCTCAGGCCCATACTAATTTCTAACCTGGTTGAGGAGGTATGATAAGGCATGATAGCAGGGCTGTTGGGTGTTGTGTTTGGATATTGTTGCAAAATTGGTTCATATCCTGCTCTGACCACTGACTAGACATGTCTTCAGCATGCACGAACTCAACTACACTTTCCAAGTAGCCACACGGTTTCCTCCTATCTCCTCCTACCCTTGATGGGGGATGCTGTGTATTATATCATTTAAACCTTGACCTCTGAAACTGACTATTTGTAGGCATAAATTTAAGGACTGCAAGTTTTAAGAAATTCTTGGATATGGTACTTGGAAACTGATGTTATGGCAGTGTCCAACTACATGTAACTGATATGAAATAGGCTTTAAGTAGCTGCTTACATCTACTGCAACAAGTCCATTTTCAGTTTTATAAAACATGACCAGCCAGACATGCATTAGGGACTTCTGGCTCTCTCAGAGTCTCAGAAACAGTGTGCAGTAGTACAGCGCAAGTTGTTCAATGTTAGACAATCTCCAAAATGATTATGTTGGCTCGTGCACAAGGACCCAAAGGCTCAATCTGGGGTCTTCTAAGAGTCCATTATGCTGTGTATGTTTACTCATTGACACCTCAAACACCCAAGAACGTACCCAGTTGATGAGTAAAATCGCCTGGCATTGACAGAGTAAAATCTGTTAAATCTCTCCCAGGTGTAAGGTTGGTGTTTTTTACTTTACAAAATGCATCTTGGAAATACCATCATCGGGTTAGCTTTGCCTGTGATTTAAGAAGTATGCTCATTCCAACAAAGATTATTAGACACTCCACTCCACTATAAACAAATGCATTACATTTTTTACATTACATAACAACTAGGAGGGATGGAAGTTGCAGACAAGTCTCATGTAAGTATGCAATGACACATGCTAAAAGGTAATGCAAAGAACAGTAAGCCAGGATTCTTTACACATGTGATAGGAATAACAATGCACTGAAGTGCAGATCGAACCGTATAAACGCAAGGGTTTCATTAGAAGCTGGTCAACGGCGGTATACCGCCATCTATGTTGTCCAAGTGCTATTGCTAGTATACATTGATTTTCACTCAAACCGTTGTAAAAGACAAGATTGACCGCCGCTTACATTGATTATCGCAGGCATCTACTTCAAAAGTTATTGAAACCCCTGATAAATGTTTCATGCTATACTATAATTTCTTGATTTGAGTAAAATTTGTTTTAAGCACAGAAGACATAACTCTTTCTTGTTCTTTTATTAAGGAAAAACAAAGGTTCCACTTACCAATTAATCTAAGATCAAATATTGCAATAGTGAATTTGTATATAGAAATTTAATAAAAATTAGAATTAGAAGAATGGTACCTTTTCTTGTTATGAATTGTTAACATCAGGGAAGTTTTAGCATGCAACATCATGTAATTGTTGCAGCCTGTGCAAGTTGCTGTAGAATGTAAGCTGATAACTTTGAAAGTTTTCCCTTTCCATGTTACCCATTTTTGTGTAGATTTAAAATGATTTTGCATTCTTTTTGTGTGCATGGGGAAGGATAGAGAGTAGGGGAGTTTGCTTCTCACCACATTTTTTCTATATCTGCATGTACATGCTGCAGCACTCTGCAAGGTGCCATTTGACTAATAGCTGTTTTTTCTACGTGGCCTCATAAACCATAAGCCTATTTGAGACATCAGTGCTCAGCCAACCCCATTTTGCTAGAGAATTCAGGCCACACCACATTACCAGGAACTCCATATACCCTCATTCTTTTTTACTAATGTGTAGTACCTTTAACGTCAAACAGTGTTTATGAGCAAGGGTTGTGAGATAGGGCCTATGGTTTATATATATTCCTAATCTGTCAGAGAGGACTTGAAAGTCTTACCATTTGCAGATATCACAGCAAAGGCAGAACTACAGAAATTCTATAACATGATGTAATCAACTTTGCTTGATACTTTCTTACATCCTGACTTAGAAAATACCTTCAAGTCCTCTGGGAAATATAATAACTCATCTGCAATACTATTCAAGATGTTTTCAGTAACTGGGAGCCCCTTCAGTTCCAAGTCAGCTTTAGCACACATCTTAATATGAGATCTCTCCAAAGGAAGAAATGGAATGAAATAATCTATAAGATTTTTTTCAATGAGAGATGAATGCCAGAATCCTCCTTTGGTGTTGAATTCACCGAGATTTATAACCCTATCCATCTGTTTGATTCCAATGTCCTCCCGTTTCTTTCCCTCCTTCCAATGAGTCAGCAATTCATCGTTTATCAGATGTGCTCCCGTGTTGCTTAGAAATATAAAGATACTCCTACGGTAATCCACTTTTCCAACTTCCGTGTAGTGGTCCAGAAAGGGTTTCAAAACGTCAATGAGCCCGATGGGCATCTTATCCATTTCGTCGAAGATAAACAAAGACCTGGGGCACTTAGCCACCGATGTTGCAACGCGATCTCTTAGTTTTCGTTTATATAAATCCAGTGATGACTTGTGGGGGAATTCGTGAGTTGCAATAATCAGATGAACATATTTACTCTCCATTCCATATCGAAATAAATGTTCGGCGATGATTCTGCTAACAAAGTTTTTCCCCGACCCTGTCCAGCCATTAAACGAAAGGGCCAACGCTTTATTCGGAGACTTGTTATTTAAATGTCCCTTAACAGCTTTCAGCACCGTTTCAGTGACCAAATGCTGACCAAAGACACGTCTTTGAAGAGAGGACTGCAACCCAGTGATGTTTGGTGAAATCCACTTGTCTGTGCAACACTCTTTAAATTGACACCTTAACAGGAATCCCATGGAGGAAAGAAAAGCCGTTGCCAAAGCAGTAGGAACGATGAAAGCGCTTAGTTGTGAAAAAAATAATGTTATTAAGAAAACTGAAGCCAGACTTTTCGCCATGGCTTCGCGACAATACAGAATCCCTGATAATACTATCAAGGATTTCAATTGGTTATAAGTACTTTATAGACCAATGAGGTTCCCTGTTACTTCACCGCAAAATGAGGAAGCGAAACGAGTGGTTACCCAGTTCGGTGTTTTACTGTGCAAAAATGGCTTCCGAGGGACACACTTCAAACAAGAACATTACAAATGAAGCAAATGTGAAAGCAACAGCTAGTTCAGACGAGGGAGGTGAAACAACGCAGTCAAGTGACCTCGAAAATATGAAGGGAAGTCGCGTCAAAGGTGACGGACCGGAAAGCAATTCAACCGATGCAACAGGGAACTCAAGTGAGGAAGAAAATAATTTTTATGAGAATCCCGTTAAGTTAAGTCCTCGGGCATCACAGGTTTGCAGTGAAAAGGAAAGTCACATTACAAAGGATTCCAAGCCTGACGCTCGACCTGGCCAGCTTCCCAGCGAAGCGGAAAGATTATCTGACATTTATAAGGGAGTAGCTTTCTTAGTCCTTGCAACATTGGTGCTGGCAATTGCTTTTTTTATCGGTCCCCCACAACCTGAAGTCAAGAATGATCTCGACTTTGTTAAGATCTTTGAAAGTAAACTGAGCATTCTTCAGTCCTCGTTCACTAATCAGACAGACAGATTCTGGAGGATTTTGAAGAACCGTGGCTTAGCGCATCTCAGGAGTTTAGAACCTCGGCAGCCTCTTGTGTTATTGCTGGCTGCACCCCCTTCAGCTCATGATGTGGTGAACTGCCTTGCAACAAAACTAGCTGAGTTACTAGATCCCAGAAATAAAAGAAACTTAGCTCAGGTTGATGGCTTCAAGGAAAAAAGCAATCTTGGAGAGGAAGTAAAGAAAGCCATGGATGACCTCCTTGAGAAGAAATTTAAAAAAGGCCACAGGGCAGCACTTATACAACATCTTGAGCTTCTGCCTCCTCCATCACCGTTATTGTTTTACTCTTACTGTGATGACCAGAATGCACCACATAAGCAGGTCGCAATTATCTTCACTGTTCATCTTCCAAAAGAACCTGATTTATCGCTATCAGCAAAAGAAGCAGAGGGAGCTGTGGAAACATACCTGTCAGATGATGTATGGGTAAAAGAGGATCAGGACGCAGTTGCAGCTCTGCTAAGCCGTGTTGCTGACACAGTAGCGCTCATGAATGGTGAATCTAGTGAATTGGTCAGAACACTCTGTTCCAATTAAACATGTAGAGTTTGTGTTCCAAAGGATGCTAGGGAACAGACCATCCTTTTTTGGAAGGGGGTTGAAGAGTTTTTCAACACAAACAATTTTTTTGTTCTATTTTGTCATCCATGCAAACAATTTTTTATGACTGGATCTCTGGATCTTCTTCTTTTTTACCAGCTAGTGACCTCAGTAAGATATAATGTACAACTGAATCGTGGATTCTTGTTATTGTGGTCTGAAGTTTAATATTAACATGCAACTTCTTTGTTTTTCACGGTAAAGCACACTTCTTGCAAACATTCAACAAGGTACAGATGAGTAAATTATCCACTTATGTTCACCATGCCTCCTACAACTGATTTCTACTGTAAATGGTTTGACATAGCACTGACCTACTGATGAAGAATCCCTGTATTGTGAGTAAAAATCATCAAAATAACTATCACGCTAATTAATCAAACACAAGCTGACACTGGCTTTTTTACCTTTTTTGTTATCATGGCCATATAACCAATTGTTAGATTGGATCTCTGTTAAAACAATCAACATTCTCAACATAAGTGACAGAGCATTAATAGCAAGATGAATACACCATAACACCAAATGCGGAGGCCTAACAAGGCCGAAACAGCTATCCATGGCTGCCAATAAACCAGGAGAAATGGTTGAATGGACCCGTGATGTGATGGTCACACCGGGTTTGGTGTTATGGTGTGTTCTCCTTGCTTTTAAGGTGGCTCAAACCAGTTTTAACGCTTCCAAGTAACGCGCACAATAGAAGGATCGGCACTACAACGCTGTGTTGTGTTGCTGTGCTGTGTTGTTATCATGGCCATATAACTGATTGTTAGATTGGATCTCTGTTTAAACAATAAACGTTCTCGACATAAGTGACAGAGCATTAATAGCAAGATGAACTCACCATAACACCAAATGCGGAGGCCTAACAAGGCCGAAACAGCTGTCCATGGCTGCCAATAAACCAGGAGAAATGGTTGAACGGACGCGTGATGTGATGGTCACACTGGGGTGTGGTGTTATGGTGTGTTCACCTTGCTTTTAATTAAGGTGGCTCAAACCAGTTTGAACGCTTCCAAGTAACGCACTCATTAGAAGGATCGGCACTACAATGCTGTGTCACGTATATATTAGCAATATAAAACACCAATTATTGCTGAACAAGATTCGGTCATTATTGAGTCGTGATACGGGCGAGCTCTGTAAAAACACCCTTTATGTTGTCTTTGGTTGTTCATATCCCATAAATGAACTTGGTGACCCCCATTTTTACTTTTGAAAAGTAATCAGAAGGGTAAGATGAAAATTCCTGCAAAGTCTAAAAAAATTCTGCCACCTGAATTCTGTGATTTTTTAAAGGTGGCTCTGATTCTGCAATACAGAACTTTTTAAGTTTTGGAGAAAGTTTCACTTGGCCTTCTGATCATTTTTCAGAAATAAAAAGGGGGTTCACCAACTTCGTTTTTGAGGTATGAGCAACTAAATCCAAAATATAGGGTGTTTTTGCTAAGCTTTCTTGTTTCCAAGGTAACTCATCGTGTCACAATAATGACTACATCTTGTTTGAAAATAATTGGTGTTTCGTATGATACCATAACATCGCTGTTAGGTGATAAAGTGTTGTAGCGTCATTCGTTCTAAAGCGAGTGTTTTTGAAATGTTGAAACTGTTTTGAGTCACCTTAATGAATTAACTAACAGGAAAAGATGATACTTACATTGTTACGACTATTACAAAACTTGACAACTGCTTGAAGCGAAAAGACTCAAACTGAACTCAGACTGCTTTACCAGCTAACTGCGCGTAGCGCGACTTCGAGAGCAAAAAGGGAGACTTGACTGATGAAATAACTTAAGTTTATATACGTGTACTACGAGACTAAATTGTGCAAAAACGAGAAAAGTAAGGGTGTAAATGTCGATATAAGATAAACTAGTGCAAAAAGCTTTGAGAAATAGAAACAAGAGACGCCAACGAAGAAGCTGGAAGAAATGCTAAATAAGGCAGTAAGGACAAACGGACTTGACCTTGCGGAACAATAATAAAGAAAATAGGTGGGCTTAGATCTTACATACAGTATATGTTATTTGATTAAATGTATCATTATTTATTGTATTACCGTGTACCTATTTTGTTCTATTTATCAGTAGCTTGATTTTTGTAGGTGTTTCTATTTAATCACTCTTAATTTGTATTTAGCACGAGTGCGGTTGAAGTAGTCTTGAGCTAATCCGTGTAACGTGGATAAATAAAATACCTAAATACCTCACTACCAACCCCAAAGATCGAGTTGAATTCATGCTGCGGCTCTACGGCGCTGTTACACTGCAATTTTTCGTGCAACTTGTCTGTCCAAACACTGCCCAACGGCCAAAAACGATGCGAGACAGGTTGCAGAAATTGAAATCGTTGCGGAAGTAAAGTTAAGTTCTACTTTCCTCAATGCTTCACGCAACTCTGCAACGATTTTTCAAGCGCAATGTAACATCCTGCAACTTGTGTCACAGCGGTTTCTGCGACACCAGCCAATTAAAATGTTCCTGTAGTTAACTTCATGTGATCAACGAAAACGAGACAAATTGCAAGAAACGTTGCCTTGGCTAACACCCATCAAGCAACTTTTTTCGCAATGAGAGAACTTTTATGGCAATAAAATTACGAGCCAAGTTGCAAGAAAAAATGCAGTGTAACAGCGCCTTGCTTGTCTTAACGCTAATGGGAAGTGCTCTGCGTTTTATTGGAAATATATCACCCATTTCCTCTCTTGGTGCGTGAAGGTAGACTGTGAAACGGCATTAGAATCAATGAATAGACAAAAGTATCTATTCAACTCTGCCGAGTTTGTTATAATTGGTTCTAACGACGAACTTAAGCTGATTCCTCAGTATTGCACTGAGCATCCTGTACTGCGCAAACGGTGTGTCAATATTTACAAATTGGTCAAATTTGTAACATTGTAAATATGGCGTAAGTCGATCATACATGCTGAATGACCATAATTCTTTGCGAATAAGCGCGCGCATTCCGAGAACATGGCGAATTTTGTTGTTTCGATCTACGATAATCGAGATAGACAGGTACTATTGGGTTTTACTCTTAAACGAGCACCACAGTTACCTATATTTTTTATTTCATAACTTTGGCGTACAAATTATGCCCTTTAAGACAACAAATTTTAAAAAAATTATCGGAAGGAAAAGAGTTATATAAAGCTAAAAACGTACACAAAGCCCCTTACCCAGGTTACCCAGGGATGTAAATTATGATCTTGAAAACAACGACTCGAGAAACGTTTTGAGTCGACGTCGTTCTAAGTTGAGTGATTTTTCCATACACTATATAAGACAGTGTTCCATATGCTCTAGACTTTCTACCTATCCGGGTGTTTTTTCAAATGGTAAGTTAAAAATCCTCCCTTTTAGCTACCGCAAAATGTACCCGGAGCCGATGAAGTAACGCGCGTGATTAGTAATTAGTATCGGTACAGGCATCAATGGGGTAAGATTGGCCGACAGATTGGCCCATTATATCTCTTAAGCAAGCGCGGTGACATATCTTTTTTATTGTAGTTTTCAAAACAGAGATTAGAAGGGAACATTCAGGGAAAGTTTCAAGAAAATCGTTCGGCAACTTTTTTTTCTGAGGAATCACGTTAATATGCAGTTAATTGTTGAATTATTGTGGTGTCGTGTAATATTCAAAGTTAGTTGCTTGCACGCGCAGCTTGCACGCGCAAGAAATACAAACTGATTTCTGATTGGTCCATGGACCTTGACCGCTTCTGATTTCCTATTGGTCCTTTGACGGCGCGGCGACATCACAATAAGCATTGACGTTTAACGCGAAAAGCTAGTTTTAGAGGTCCGCGGAGAGGTTTTCCCAGTGTTTAAGTTATTATTCTTAGTTTTGCGATTATGGGAATTCTACGATTCGTAAGAAGTTTTAATTGCTTTGGTTCCAGCAAACGAAGAGAAAGCTCAACGTAAGAGTACTTTATGGTGTATAGAAAGGAAAAGTTTTCAATACTTCATCTACAGTCTTTTCCTTGTTGTTTTCCTTTTTGATAGGAAAGAAATGGAAACAGAACTCAGGCGCTTGAATGCGATGATTCAAGCAATGAAACAGAAAATTGAAACAACAAGGTATTAGTCTTCTGTTCGTCAGAAAACATATTATTTTGCGTTTCCTCTCGTTTCTAAGTTTGATTCACACCTTGCACTTTGCTCAGCTAATTTTTTTATGCACGCGTACGCTACGGAGCTGTTTAACATTCACAGTTGCATACAGGTTAGTTTAGATACATTGGGACTTGGCATGGTGGATGTACTCGTTAGGTTCTAAATTTTCTTTTTGATCATAATTTCAGATGGATCATAGAAAAATGCAAACAGCAGCAGTTAGCTGAGGCACGAGAACAGATTATACTGGAAAGGAGAAGCCATCTAATGGAGAAAGTAGCGCAGACTGAAATTAAGCTGCAAGAAGCACTAAAGCATCGCCAGATGGCAATGGACGAGAGAGTGTAAGTTTAGCGGGTTGGAGAACTTGTAATAACCAGTTTATCCAGTTAAACCAATTAAAAGTAACACTACTTCGTTCTTTACAGTAAAACGAGTCTGCGGAGAGCGGCTTTGGAAAATGAAATCAGAGCGATTCGGAAGAAGGCAAAGTTTTGGAAGGCGCTATCTGAACTTGATCGGACTCCACAGAAAGCGGCTGAAACGTGGCGAGAGAATCTTCGACCAAGTCATTCACTGAGTGATATACACAAAGCAGTGCTTAAGCCTCCACTATGTCCAGATCGAGATTTTGAGAGCAGAGAGAGCTCCATTTGGGAAACAAAGAAACTAAGCAGCGAAGAAGTGAGCGTTGCGGATCTGACTCAGAAGAATTAAGATAATGATTAATTAAGATAAGATAGTGATTAAGATCACAAGTTAAGATAATGTTCCTGTTACTGCTGGTTTCTGCACTTAACAAAATTATGTACTGACCGCTTGGATAGATACGGACTTTTCTAGTATTTTCTCTTAGTACATTGATGAATCCCGTGAACAAGAAACCGGCGTTGAGACAGAGAACACGGATGATTGAGTGGAGAAAGAAAATTATTGACCCGCTCTTTCGGAATAAGTAAGCCCTACATTAAAGTCGTGGATTCCTCCATATGCAGAGCAAAGCAAAATGATGGACACACAACCCGTTCGCTTCCAATGCTCTTTTTTTAGCCCGAGAACTCTTTGAGCCCAGAAACAGTGAACCGTCTAAATAAAAGGCGGGTATTTTAGTTTAGAAGAGAAACGGTAGACTCAGACGTCTGTAAAATATTGACAGAGGGAGACAATTAAGGTACTCGAAAAAGGCCCAGGATTTTGAGGATTTGGAGACACCCACGCTTGGTTGTCAATACTGAGGGGGGCCACAGATTCGATTGCGACTGCGGTCAAAATTAAACATTTAATTGATAAACGCTGGATACGCGATTGTACAAATAAAAAAAAAAACGAGCGATAATCATGTGATGATGGAATAAAAAAATGCTGAAAATGTACGGTATCTCTGACAAACCATGATTGGTGAACTCGCTGTAATAGGAAGCAGATAATAAAGTTAACCCCTGTAATTACATATCTTTTCGATGGTGAGGTAGGCAAACACATCTCTGTTCAACAAAATCGAAGGGATGTTGAAGCAAGTGTTGCATCCATTCGCCTGGGCCTTAAGCCTTAAACCGTTAGAATGAAATTGTCGACATGGTGCATTTTCGCTATAGAAAGCACACGACAAATGCACAGTAAGTGAAATGAAGAGATAGTTCAATTTTTCCGATGATAACTCGGAAAAAATCCGAGCGCTGCAAAGGAGCACTCCGATTCTATTTCGAGTTCCCCCGAGTACCCCCGAGTAACAGTGAATAAACTGTAGGGGATCTGCCAGGGCTTTCTTCCCGCCTTACCGCCCGCCTCGACTAGTTATTGCTAACTGTGAGTTGTGTGAATTCTTCAGTTTTTGATACGCCTATCTGTTTGTAGGTGTGAATAAAATGTTGTTGTTTGTTGTTACTATAGCAAAAATCCTTTGCAGACCTCCTTCTCTTGCTTATCTATTACTGTAACTACTCTTTCACGATCACCCGATGTAAAGGAATCCGGAATCCAGCAAATCATGGTGAGGCTTTCGAATCCGAAAACCATTGTATGGAATCCAGGATCTACTTCGGTGGAACCACATGTGTTTGGAATCCGGAATCCACGACTCGGGATCCGGAATCCGGAATTCCATGGGCTAGGATCTCTGGGATCTGCAATCCGAGGGCCACCTGGATTCCTTTACATAGGACGATTCACGACTTTCACCTCTGAACCGACTCACATTGTCACTCTTAAGGAGAAAGGGTTAGTTTCATCCCCCAGCATAGACCTTAAACTTACAAAGTATGATTACACAGGGTTAATGGATAAACACGTAATTTAAGCAATTAGATGCTCGCCCAATTTTTGACATCCAGC
>NC_090870.1:64497930-64505430 GCF_036669935.1 Montipora foliosa
TTAGTGTAGTGACCAAAGTAGCTGAGGCTTTCGCGTTGATCACTGTCATGTTAATTTATCTGGCAATTCGGTTCGCAAGTCTGCTCCGAGTAGTTTCTCTCCAGGTATTCTGTTTCTACCCTCTCAACACAAACCATAATTTGAGCTCATTTACTTTACATTAATTTCATTTGCAGTCTTCCCAAAGTCTTCGAATACATATGAAACTTGAGACTTAAAAAGAGGGGTGAAAAATGGAAAAAGTTACTCTTTTTGAGCTTACCTCCAGTGTCGAGATTTTGAACTGATAGAATCAGATCAACAACAAGGAACAAGATACAGCGGTATACCTCCATATATGGTGCGTACCACCTAAAAGCATATATGATTTAATGTTTACTGAATTGAAGCCACAAAACCAGTTACATATGCCGGTCAAATCCGTCGCTCTTGTAAACACCCTTTTTCAGAAGAACCTTTTTTTACAAGAACGATCAGGCTGAGATAAACCAAAATTTTAAGAACATACCCAGACTGAGAGTCGGTTGAAATCCTCTTCATTTTCGTCATTAGTTTTTGTGAGTAGTATAAACAATGGTAAGAGAATTTTAAAACTGTATTCTGAGAGAACAAATACTTAGGGAAGTTTTTTAACATCAACAATGATTGGGGAACCCATTGACTCCCGGGGGTTCCCCATTGATGAGTAAAATTGTCTGGTGTTAGACAGAGTAAAATACTAAGTATGGCCGGTTTGGGCCGGTTTGGGTGTCAAAGGGTTTAACCCTGCGTGCGACGTTTTTGAGCCGCGGACGGCAACCGGAAGTGAGTTGTTTTCCATTTTAACTTGTCTGTTCACTACCACCTTTACAATTGCTAAGTATCTTTCCTCCATTAGGGATGATAAAGTTAAAAATCTGAGAGGCAGACACTACTGTCCTGGCATGCGAAAGGTTCATTTCCGGTTGCCGTCCGCGGCTCAAAAACGTCGCGTGCTTAAACTCCCTGCGGATTCCTTACTACACTGAAGAGCAACTTAGTTTGTAGTCGAACTATTTACTTCGTATACCACACAACTTTAAGAAGACGTTGAGAACGTTTTCAGGATCAAATCGAAAATAAAGTAAGAACTTTCAACCTCCAAATTAGACATTATAAACAAAAAAAAGTGTCTTGCTCCTTCAGTTTTCCTAAAGATTCCCACAGAGCTCTTCCAATGATTGCCGGAACCAAACTCTCAGACCAACAATGGAGTTTTCGTTGCTTTGGCTACGTACCGTTAGCTTACTGAAGTAAGGTATCAAAATGAGCAATTTTAAATTAGTAATTCTCTACTGTTTTTTTTTTAATTTTGCAACTGCTATTATTATACTGCAGCTGAAGATTGGCTTGCAATTATAACGCCACATTGCCGGTCAAGCTAGCCTTCCAACAGGATCTCCATCAGGTCATAAAGTTTCAGGAGCACCCACCGAGAATATAGTTCAAAACCACTTAAACATAGCATTGTTAAAAGTATTTTAGTACAAGTTAAACGGTAGATATAGGCATATTTTTATCCCTAAAAGTTTTTCATCTGTTCGGATTTCCTAGCTGAAAGCCTACTGATCCGAAAATTATAGGGATCAAAACTTCCCTTTTCGAAAATTTCAGCCAGAAAAAAGGCCCCCGAAAATTCTAGGTGACCTTTTTAGGGTAAAAATCCGTTCAAAATGAGCAATTATGCCATTTTTTAGATGTTCGAAAATCCTAGGACAGGCAGCCAAGCAAGAAATTTTACAACAAATGTTCCGAAAACTCTAGATCTCAAATCGTCTTCCGAAAATATATTTTCCGAAAATTGACTTTGGGTGCTCCAGAAGGTTGGAGCACCTGTGGCATGCGCTCAAAAACGTTGGGATTGGGGCGATCAGACAACCACACAAACACTAGCGCGAAAAACTGGATGGCAGAGAGTAAGCGTTTCATATCAGAAACATGCAACCTTGAGATTCTTCAAGAGTTTGCTGGCCAATATTCTTTTAGAATCTGTTGGTAATTAGTCTCGACTTCCCTCCAATGAACGGCTAGATCACTGGTACGTGTCGTTTTTTCCGTGACTTTGCACACGTTGCAATTGTATTTTGTATTCAGCCAATTGTATGTTGTACTTGGAAGGCAGGCGACTTTCTGATAGGTGGAAAGTACAATTGGCTGGACCAGTGATCCAACCGTGGTGTGGTCAATCGAGCCTGGTAGGCAATGCGCGTTATAAATCATTGACAAAGGCCACATAAAGTAATTCATGTCAGTTTCACGAGACAATTTTCTTTCTGATGATGTCACCAAAACAGTATACAATTATTGAATTCTGTTTTTGTGGTATTAGAAAACTGAAGATCTTGCCACTTGAAGTGGAAACCGCCTGAGCCATTCACTTATTCTAAACCACCCACTTGACTTGACCTCGATGACCCCAATTATCACAAAAGCCGAATTCAAGAATTGTTCAAAAGCTACACGCGTAATACGTGTTTATGAATTGCAACCATTGGCTTATTTCATCGTGTCAATCTGTCTGCATTGGCTAAAGTCCATGGGTTTTACTGTGGATAGATGGGGAAAATATTCAATGAAGGTTTGATACACATCCTGAACTGGGCAACAACTCCAGTGCTTTAAAAGAAACCAAGAATTATATGCGCAAGGTTATTCCCCAGAAATAAAACTTCATAGATTCCCGATAAAACTTCGCACACTGTTGTAACATGTCAAGGAGATGATAAAAATTTAATAGAAAAGGGGGGTCACCCTGCTCGTTTCCATGGCACGATGCTGACGAATACGGCTATTTAAGCCGCTCTGATAATTGCGGCGCATTCCCAATGTTGGTCAAATTTAGTTCGATTTTATAAATGTACGTACCTGAAAAATGTATTTGAATGCCTTTATGAATACTTAACACTCCAAAATAGCCAATAGATTTAACTTGAGTATAGGCTATGCGACTCGTAATGTCTCCTTCCGTACAATTTTATAGTTTATGAAATTGCCAAAAAACTGGTCATAGATTTTTGCTGATTTTCTTACAGTACTCCATGAAGACATCGTTCTCAGCAAAAAATGAGAAATAAAAAATGGGGGTCACCGTACTCGTTCGGGAGAAAATAGCCATTCCTTGACGGATTAAGCTTGGCGCCATTTTATCAACGTTAGAAATTACGAGTAGGGTGGTACAATAAACTTCAAGTTTCCTTACTTGTTATCATAACGCGCTCCAACACTTGAAATGGTAAAGAGAAAATATGAAACAACTCCAATCACATGAAATTCGCTCAAGACCTATTGAAAATGAAAACAAACTCTTTAAAACAGGGCAAAGTTTGATTTGAAGTACTTTCACAAAGGCCAGGCGGTTACGGGCTTTCTGCAATTAATTTCTCAGGTGGCGATACAAATGTTTTCTGGCACATTAAATTTATTTTAACTTTGCATGACTGATTGGCCGTTTTTATACTAGAGACGCATAAAAACCTATTGTTTTGTAGCGTCATCTTTGCCGTCGGCGTCTTCGTTTCGTAAGCTCCCTAATAGGGAGCTTACGAAACGACGACGCTACAAAACAATAGGTTTAGTGTGCAAAAACAATGGCTCTGCACGCTCTGCACGTGCGTTTTACATTTTGGTACATTTCTTTGCCGTCATCTCCTAAATGACGACGTGAAATGATCAAATTCAAGGTTCTGTGGAGGACGTTAGCACATGACGATGAGTTTTCAGTTCTCTCTCTACGCTTCCAACCCATTCATACCAGTTTAATTACAACTACATGTCCCGCACTCAGCAAACTCCTTTTTGACATATGACTATTTTTTCTTACATGGTGTCATACACCATAAGCCTTTTTGAAATATGACTGCCAAGCCGGCCACGTTTTGTTGGAGAATTCAGGCCAAACCACAAAACCGTGACCTCCCTGCTCTGCTCTCTAATCGAATGTGTGGGATATTTAACGTCCCTCTGAGTTTATGAACAAGGGATGTGAGAAAGGGCCTACGGTTTATAGTCCTTATCCGAGCTTGTATCGAGAGAATCTAATCCCGGCGGGAATAGCATCCATCCCCAAGTCCAGAGTTCGATTGCCGTCCTCGAAGTCATATGTTGAAGTTTCTAAATACTTTTTACTTTCAGACTTGTTTTTGCAATATTTCCATATAGTTGATACACAAGCAGTATTTATTACACACACTACAGAATAAGAACAAAGAAAAACTACAGAACTGAACTATTAAATTGAATTTAGTGTAGTGACCAAAGTAGCTGAGGCTTTCGCGTTGATCACTGTCATGTTAATTTATCTGGCAGTTCGGTTCGCAAGTCTGCTCCGAGTAGTTTCTCTCCAGGTATTCTGTTTCTACCTCTCAACACAAACCATAATTTGAGCTCATTTACTTTACATTAATTTCATTTGCAGTCTTCCCAAAGTCTTCGAATACATATGAAACTTGAGACTTAAAAAGAGGGGTGAAAAATGGAAAAAGTTATTCTTTTTGAGCTTACCTCCAGTGTCGAGATTTTGAACTGATAGAATCAGATCAACAACAAGGAACAAGATACAGCGGTATACCTCCATATATGGTGCGTACCACCTAAAAGCATATATGATTTAATGTTTACTGAATTGAAGCCACAAAACCAGTTACATATGCCGGTCAAATCCGTCGCTCTTGTAAACACCCTTTTTCAGAAGAACCTTTTTTCAGAAGAACGATCAGGCTGAGATAAACCAAAATTTTAAGAACATACCCAGACTGAGAGTCGGTTAAAATCCTCTTCATTTTCGTCATTAGTTTTTGTGAATAGTATAAACAATGGTAAGAGAATTTTAAAACTGTATTCTGAGAGAACAAATACTTAGGGAAGTTTTTTAACATCAACAATGATTGGGGAACCCATTGACTCCCGGGGATTCCCCATTGATGAGTAAAATTGTCTGGCGTTAGACAGAGTAAAATACTAAGTATGGCCAGTTTGGGCCGGTTTGGGTGTCAAAGGGTTTAACCCTGCGTGCGACGTTTTTGAGCCGCGGACGGCAACCGGAAGTGAGTTGTTTTCCATTTTAACTTGTCTGTTCACTACCACCTTTACAATTGCTAAGTATCTTTCCTCCATTAGGGATGATAAGGTTAAAAATCTGAGAGACAGACACTACTGTCCTGGCATGCGAAAGGTTCATTTCCGGTTGCCGTCCGCGGCTCAAAAACGTCGCGTGCTTAAACTCCCTGCGGATTCCTTACTGCATGATACACTGAAGAGCAACTTAGTTTGTAGTCGAACTATTCACTTCGCATACCACACACCTTTAAGAAGACGTTGAGAACGTTTTCAGGATCAAATCGAAAATAAAGTAAGAACTTTCAACCCCCAAATTAGACATTATAAAAAAAAAAAGTGTCTTGCTCCTTCAGTTTTCCTAAAGATTCCCACAGAGCTCTTCCAATGACTGCCGGAACCAAACTCTGAGACCAACAATGGAGTTTTCGTTGCTTTGGCTACGTACCGTTAGCTTACTGAAGTAAGGTATCAAAATGAGCAATTTAGTAATTCTCTACTGTTTTTTTTTTTTAATTTTGCAACTGCTATTATTATACTGCAGCTGAAGATTGGCTTGAAATTATCACGCCACATTGCCGGTCAAGCTAGCCTTCCAACAGGATCTCCATCAGGTCATAAAGTTTCAGGAGCACCCACCGAGAATATAGTTCAAAACCACTTAAACATAGCATTGTTAAAAGTATTTTAGTACAAGTTAAACGGTAGATATAGGCATATTTTTATCCCTAAAAGTTTTTCATCTGTTCGGATTTCCTAGCTGAAAGCCTAATGATCCGAAAATAATAGGGATCAAAACTTCCCTTTTCGACTAGGTGACCTTTTTAGGGTAAAAATCCGTTAAAAATGAGCAATTATACCATTGTTTTAGATGTTCGAAAATCCTAGGACAGGCAGCCAAGCAAGAAATTTTACAACAAATGTTCCGAAAATTCTAGATCTCAAATCGTCTTCCGAAAATTGACTTTGGGTGCCCTAGAAGGTTGGAGCACCTGTGGCATGCGCTCAAAAACGTTGGGATTGGGGCGATCAGACAGCCACACAACCACTAGCGCCCCCATGCGAAAAACTGAATGGCAAAGAGTAAGCGTTTCATATCAGAAACATGCAACCTTGAGATTCTTTAAGAGTTTGCTGGCCAATATTCTTTTAGAATCTGTTGGTAATTAGTCTCGACTTCCCTCCAATGAACGGCTAGATCACTGGTACGTGTCGTTTGTCCGTGACTTTGCACATGTCGCAATTGTATTTTGTACTTGGAAGGCAGGCGACTTTCTGATAGGTGGAAAATACAATTGGCTGGACCAGTGATCCAACAGTGGTGTGGTCAGTCGAGCCTGGTAGGTAATGCGCGTTATAAATCATTGACAAAGGCCTCATAAAGTAATTCATGTCAGTTTCACGTGACAATTTTCTGTCTGATGATGTCACCAAAACAGTGTACAATTATTGAATTCTGTTTTTGTGGTATTAGAAAACTGAAGACCTTGCCACTTGAAGTGGAAACCGCCTGAGCCATTCACTTATTCTAAACCACCCACTTGACTTGACCTCGACGACCCCAATTATCACAAAAGCCGAATTCAAGAATTGTTCAAAAGCTGCACGCGCAATACGTGTTTATGCATTGCAACCATTGGCTTATTTCATCGTGTCAATCTGTCTGCATTGGCTAAAGTCCATTGGTTTTACTGTGGATAGATGGGGAAAAATATTCAATGAAGGTTTGATACACATCCTGAACACTGGGCAACAACTCCAGTGCTTTAAAAGAAACCAACAATTATATGCGCAAGGTTATTCCCCAGAAATAAAACTTCATAGATTCCCGGTAAAACTTCGCACACTGTTGTAACATGTCAAGGAGATGATAAAAATTTAATAGAAAAGGGGGGTCACCCTGCTCGTTTCCATGGTACGATGCTGACGAATACGGCTATTTAAGCCGCTCTGATAATTGCGGCGCATTCCCAATGTTGGTCAAATTTAGTTCGATTTTATAAATGTAATACACGATATAACGCAGAGCCTGGTGTCATTCTATGGTTAATTCACGTACGCACCTGAAAAATGTATTTGAATGCCTTTATGAATACTTAACACTCCAAAATAGCCAATATATTTAACTTGAGTATAGGCTATGCGACTCGTAATGTCTCTTTCCGTACAATTTTATAGTTTATGAAATTGCCAAAAAACTGGTCATAGATTTTTGCTGATTTTCTTACTGTACTCCATGAAGACATCGTTCTCAGCAAAGATGAGAAATAAAAAATGGGGGTCACCGTACTCGTTCGGGAGAAAATAGCCATTCCTTGACGGATTAAGCTTGGCGCCCTTTTATCAACGTTAGAAATTACGAGTAGGGTAGTACAATAAACTTCAAGTTTCCTTACTTGTTATCATAAAGCGCTCCAACACTTGAAATGG
>NC_090870.1:64507930-64515430 GCF_036669935.1 Montipora foliosa
GATACAAACAAAATTTGGGTGGGGATGTGCCTCCTGAAACCCTTACCGTCCCTACCCTATTTCAGACGTGACCAAAAATTTGATACCCTATTTCAGACCTATTTGCAGACCTATTTCAGCTGTTACACGGTTGGCTTAATAATTTGAGAAGGGCTTTGTTGATGGTCTTATCGCCTAATGATGAAGAAAAAGCTTCTTCTAAAAGACATACCCAATTGAAGACTTGAGTGAACAAACCATACCCTATTTCAGACCAAAAAAGGGTCAAACTCGATACCCTATTTCAGACCAAAACGGCTAAATAAACCTTTGGGGCCGCACATACCTATATAGCCCATACAAGGAAGTACCCACCCTGGGCCGTTAAGATGGACCGGTCACGAAGCAGCGTATTTAGGTTGCCAAACTGTTCCCATTTTCTATTTCCATTTTATGACATAGAAGAAGAGGCAAGACTCAAGGAATAGAAAACCCTGCGCAAGACAGCCAATGTAATAAAAACCTTATTGAACTAGCCTGTTCGGTTCGTACTTGGAAAATATTGGTCTCGTTCCCTTTTTGCAAAAAAAGGAACTCGACCATTATTTCCCAGTACGAACATCACGCTAGTTCAATAACATGTATGTGTTAAAAGTCGTAGTCCGCTAAAGTGTAAGCCTGCGTAGCGGCCGAAGGGGAGGGACAGGGTTGGCGAACTGGGGAGGAGGGTTAGCCCCACAACCCTTCTCCTCCCCTTCCCCCTCCCCTTGGGGCGCTACGCCAGCAAGCTGAGGTTTAGCCTGACGTATTTTCGACGGTCCTTTCTCTCCCCCGCCGGAAATACGTCTGCGTTCGCATGCTAGCTGACGTTTAATGGGGAAAATTTTAACACAGACCAATGATGAATAGCCTAATGATTAGTCCTCTTTCCTTTGTTTTTCAGATCTTTCTCTACCAAAAGACCAGGAATTTTCACAGAACGCATATTTTGCAGGGACAATTCCGTAAAGCGTGAAACAGTCGCCGTCAAAGGCAAGAGCCCCGTTTGTTATATGCACTACCTCTGTGAGTGAGCAAGGTGAACAAAATCCAAGAATGTGATTGGCTTCCTCAGTTGGTTTTGTGATCACCAAGGATTGTGCAATTATCATTGTAACGGAAATGAATGCCAAACAAAGGATGCTTTTTTTTCACCATGGTGGTTGTGGTCACACAACACTGAGCAAGAACGAAATCAGAGAGTGCCTTGCAGGGAAAAGAGCAAACTATTGAAAGCTCTGTGTTCTACAGTATGTCAGTATGCCGGTTTTTTCAGGTTCCACAGAGTTTATGAAATGTCATGAGATGGGACCCACAACAACAACAGGATTTGGAAGTCTCACCGTTTGCAGCTGTAATTACAAAATGCACCAAATTTCTTCTCAGTTTTTAAAGAGGGTTTAGTCCAGTTGAGTTTCGAGCCCTAAGCCTCACACATGTTAGGGCAGGACTCCACCAACTGAGGCAACCAATTAGCAGCACTTGTTACCAACCTTGTCCTTTAGTCCTGATGTTTCCCAAAATGTCTTCCAAATGTGAGTGAATTGACAAACCTATTAGCAAAATACCAGTGTAAATGTAAAATCTGCTCATAGTTTTAAAACAGTCTGTCTATTGCAGCCTGCTGTCAACCACAAAGGTTACCGATTCCATATTGAGATATTTGCCATCTTACCTGTATCCAAAAAGGGTCCCAGCTGGCCAGTGTTGAACCAGACCATAGGCAATCTCCTCGTCTGTCTCAGCCTGAAATGTTCCTATTTAAAGCACCAAGATTAACAATTCTTTTTTTTTATAATCTTAAAACAATGTGAATTACAAACTGCTTTTCATTACTTACCAAACATTCTGTCCCAGATAATCAAGGTTCCCCCTGCCAAAATGAATAAACACTTTCGTGTTACAGCAAAAATGTTCAAACAAAACCGTTTTTTTTAATACCATTTCTATTGTTTACCTTAACTATTTGGTTGTTAAAATTCTGTGAATTAATACTATAATAAAACGTCGATGTTCATTAACTTACCATAGTTCTTATCAATACAATATGGATTTCTCCCTGAAGTGAAAAAAGTACAGAATTTCAAATCAAGTATAGTGAACAGAAAAAAGATATTAATACAGCCTTCTGAAAAAAATCTCTAAGTTGATAGTGCTCAAGAAAGTAATAATGAATTATGATGATAACAATAACATCTTAAATAATTATTGCATGGTTTGTTCCAGACACCTCAGACCACCACTAATAATAGTTTAATACATGAATTCACTGTTAACATTTTCATAATCAACCCACTAGAACCCAATCATTAAAAAAAAGTAATAATAATAACATTTAATAATAATAATAATAATAATAATAATAATAATAATAATAAGTTGTTCCACTGATTGTTGGAGCCCTTAGTTGCACCACCAAACTGTTGGGTGAATGGCTGGAGATGAGTGGACCAATGTTACTGATAGCACTGCTACAGAAGACCATCACCCTGTTAGGGACAGCCAGGATTCTTCGGAACCCGTTTGTGTTTCATCAATAGACAAGTTAGGATTAAATAATGACAAAATGTAGATACTGTAGCACGCTTACATAACGGGGCATAATCATGCATGCCTCGCTTTTGTTTACGGCAATGCTTAAAAATGAGGACTGGTAAAAAATATTAACTATAACTCTGTTTTAAAAGCCTCATCAGAGACATAAACACTGGCATCAGATGTACGAGTAAAGAACGACAAAATGTTGACGGCATGTTTAAAGAAAAAGGCAAATTTATACAAATTAACTCTGCTGTGTTTATAGAGCCTCATCAATACAGATAACACACTTGAAGGACTAGTTAGTATTAACATGCAGAGATATGTTCACGGTGAGTATGTTAACTTGACGTATAGTACGAACCATTAATGGATGGTATGGATTGTAGGGCCACCTGGATCTACCCTCTTAATGAGCAGCATCGTAAGTTCCCTTAATGATATGCAGTTTATGGACTGCTAACTTCTCCAAGCACTACGGTCCGTATAGATGTACGGATCGAAAGATAATAATTTATGGTCTGTATCAGTGCGGTACACGTAGTAATTTATAGTTGGACATGTATGCAAGAGACCCTTGGCTAATGGATTTAGGTAACCTGCTCTGCCGGTGCTTGTAGCAATACATTTGATGATGATGATGATGATGATGATGATGATGTTGGAAGATGAGAAAGTGAAGGGAACACAAGAACACAAACACAGAAAAAGCTAATTAAAGGTAATAAACGAGTGCCTCAAGTGTCAAATGAAACGAGGGGGAAGTGACTTGGATACAAGGTGGAGAAGTTACCTTTCATCATTGGGTACCTGTGAGGAGGCATTACACGACAGTGATGTTGATACAAAAACTTACAGAAGATGGAGCAAAAGATAATAACGGCACATATTTATTGAATGGTGCTTCTGGAGAGTGCATCAATACTCAAGAATTAGGACATTGTCAGGCTTTCATAAGACACCACAGCCAGAGTAGGGACGTTGAGAGAACAAAGTAAACTTGGTTACTTCAGAGTAGCACTTGGTTGGAAGCTTAAAAACCACCTCTAAACACTGGCTACTTTCCTTTCGATAAAATACTAATGTAACGAAGGATTGACTGTTTTTTTGGTTTGGGTTACAAAAATTAGGGTGCAAGGATAGTGCAGTGGTAACAGCACTCGTCTCCCACTAACGTGGCCTGGCTTCAACTCCCAGACTTGGCGTCACATGTGGCTTGAGCTTGTAGGTTTACTAGTCTGCTGCCAGAGAATTTTCTCTGGGGCAGCTACAAATGTCAAACCGGATCAACTCGGATCGCTCACCTCAGATACAGGGAAAAGCAGTTTTGTAAGCCCAAACTAATTGACGTTTGCCCCGATTTCAACAAGGTTACTTAAAGATTAGGACTAGGGTGATTTCTTGAGGCCTTATCATTTTTCAGTGGGAGGCACGGTGGCCACATGGTTAGTTCGCTCGACTCCGGATTGAGGGCCTGGCTGGGGACATTGTGTTGTGTTCTTGGGCAAGACATTTTACTCTCACGGTGCCTCTCACCACCCAGGTGTATAAATGGGTACCAGCGTAATGCTGGGGGTAACCCTGCGATGGACTAGCATCCCATCCAGGGGGGAGTAAAATACTCATGCTTCATGCTAATGAAACCGGAGATAAGTGCCGGCCTGATGGGCCTTCTGGCTCGTAAGCAGAGACTTGAGTTGACTTTTTATCATTCTTTTTACCTCAATCCGAGGTGAGCGATCCGTGTTGATCTGGTCCAACTTTTGCCTTTTTTGCTGGGTAATCCAGTTTTCCTGTCCTCAAATACCACGATTTGACATCAGAGTTGATTTGATTCCTGTACAGTGTCCCGTATTAGTGTCCCAGCGCCACATATTACAATACATACTTAATTGACCACTCCCAATAAGGGCTTTTCATAGCCAATGAAACAATCAAAGCAATGACGAAACAGAACAACAACAACAACAACTCTTAAGAATCCCAACTGGCCAGAGGCAAACCAGTCGGCTATTTACAAGTGCAGCCGAGATGTAGAACCAGAGACTACCAGGAACAAATTCAGCAAGTGGCTAGAGCGGGTCTTCAACCCAGGAACTCCAGATCTCAAGGCAAGTGTCCTAACCACTGGGTCGCACTGCCTCCACATGTAAATACAACTTTGACGTTTAAAGAATATTAAGTCCATTATATATTAAATGCTTGTAATGTAAATGAAGTGATCATTATGACTGATTTCCACTAAACTTATTAGATACTCAACAGAATATCCCATTTCTGATTTATCAATGCTAAATGCATAAATAGGTTATACATGTAGAGTGCAAAAATATGGAAGTTGCTATGGAAACACAGCAGTGAGCATTGTTGAGTATATAATTAGTAAAAAGTCGTATGAACTTGCTTGTGCATTTTGTAAGTTATGGCCACAAGTGATGCTTTGAAAGTTCTCAAGTTGTACGAGCTGTAGGTGATTTCCTATACTTACCATGATGCACACGATGGTGGCTTGGAGTATTGAGAATGTATTCAAGAGGTCCAAGAGAGCGCACAATTTCAGTATGAATCCAGAATTGGTAGAGGAGGTTAAATTGATAATGGGCAAAGAAAATGGAAGGCGGAACAACCAAAGCCAAGGGTAGGTAAAATATCTGCAAATGAAGATTTCAGAGATTTGATATAAATGTACAGCGGTAAGTACCAGGTACATTCTGTCAATTTTGAACTTATGTGGCCTTTTACCAACTAGCTCAGTTAGTTTATAGGTCACGGAGTACTGAGGACCCCCGCCTGGTTCAAAACCAAATCCCTTGTTGTATAGTTTGCTCTCAAGGCCACTAAATAACTAAGGAGAAGTTGCTTGAATTCTTTTGTAATAAAATCTGCAGAGTTACCCTTTATTGTCTTCTTGGATAATCATATCTAAAAAAAGACTTTGTCTGCAACTTTGTAGAACATTAAAATAACTTATATACAACTGTAAATGCAATTAGTATAAACCAACAAGTTTCATATATGTTACAGTATTACAGTGAGGGGGGGGGGGGAGGGGATGGGGAGGGGGGATGGGGACTCCCATATGAAAAAGACAGGTGTGCTCGTCATACCTTTTAGAAAGTGGTTTTGGTACCTCTTAGGGTGTTCAGCCTCAAAATGTCCACAGCAGGAGTTTTAGCAGTACCTTTTAAAGTACAGAGACGAAAAAGTATGACAGGAGACATTTGACAATGAACTAATTTTTCATTTTGGCTAAATAAAACCCATAATTTGGTACCTCTTGGGGGTGAAAAAAATTTCATGCCACGCCCGCAAGAAAGGATCTTGGTACCTCTAAGGGGTTCTTTCAAAATTTCCAAATGAGCGCCCCCGTAATTTTTATATGGGAGTCCCCCTCCCCCTGGGATAGTATTTAGCACATTACTTATTACTTGTATAGCACCATATTTTGTTAAAGTTTCTTACCTAACCCACCTTGATTAGCCACCTGTGGGATTAGATATAGGACTTGGATACTTTGTAAATTTTGTTTTTAATGAATTTAATTTGGCTGTTGTTTGAATATAAATTAAGGTACATGTATGCACTGCATATGGCATATAAACATAGTTCTTCAATGATTGATAAATTACCCACCGCAGATGAGTATTTCTGAACCACAGACTGTCTCAAAGCTGTTGTAAGATTGTAGTCTTCGGAGCTGTGATGTGCTTGATGTGCTGCCCACATAATATTGACTTCTAAAAGAAAAATACCTGTATCGTCTCTTAATGTAGTTCTTAATTTTAAAACCACATTTGTTATTTAATTGTCATTTTTGAACTACTTTAGGGAAAAAGTAATATAATGGAAAAAAAAGAAACTGCATGGACTGAAATTGATAAGCCACTGGGGGGAATCTAGCTTGCAACAATCCAAGTGAATCATTAAAGTATTAAATAAATATAAATTGTACCGTCCTGAACTGTCAAGCCAAGAATCAATTTCCACAAATGACCTCACAAACTTCAGAAACGTGATGGAGAAAACTTCTGGGAAGTGTTTCAATTAAGTCTCAAGACATTCTATTAACGACTCAACTTACCGTGAGCAGCTCTATGGAACCAGTAATAAAGAAAATCCACTCCAAGGAAACAAAAATACCACGTTCCAGGATCATCCCAAGATAGATTTACCAAATTGAAATTGTTGTAAACAAACATATAGAGAGAAAGATCACCACTCAACACAATGACCCTGCAAAATTGTGAAAAAAAATATTTTCATCTTCTTTCAAAATATTATTTTAAAAAATGTGTAAAAAAGGTATAATTAGGGTATTCAGTCATTATAATAGTCAAATGTAAATGGGTATGTAATACAATACTTGTCAACTTCCAGGGGTAGTTGCATACACAAGCCCTAGTCTGACGTACCAGTACATGGCGGCCGGAATATAATACACCCTGCTGACTGACCACGTGAAGTGGTCTTAGCTGCTCACGGTAAGTTATCTATTCCACCAATTCCCAAAACTCAGCAAGGAAAGAACACTGGATCCTATGACTCCAACCATACAGACTCAAAGTGCGGTACATAACACGTAAAGAAAACAATTTGCTTATCCATTTACATCTTGGCAGTGGAAAAAGGGTGTGCAGAGAAAAGAAACTCAGGCATAAAGCTAAAGGACCACACCCCACAGCAGCACTGGAGTATCACCATTCAAACAGTTGTTTGATAGAGGTAAGGTCCCTCATTTTACAAGATGTAAATATCTCAACACTGAAGCCAGAGTCGACAGAGATGCAGGAATGAGACAAAGGAGGCCTGACTATGCTGATGAAAGGAGGGGAGTGCAGGAAAATAGTCCTGCTCCTGGTGATTGAGCACTTGTTAAACAACTGAAGGAAAAGTCACAATTCACCTGAAGGAGTTGATGAGATGAGATGTAATTCAGGAAAAAGC